>NC_051161.1:62572538-62763306 GCF_013339745.2 Dermacentor silvarum
AAAAAGTACTACACTGAAAAAATTTTTGTCTCTACGAGGATTTTCACGACAGCTGGTTTGACTGCACTGCCACGGGAATGTAATAAGAGGCCCGCGTAAAGCTTAGTTGAGCGCACCACCGCTACATTTCACCACTGGCGCTGCTTCTTCGCGTTTCGGGAACGACATTAAACTACAATGGCAACGCTGGAACGTAGAGGTATCCAACCTAAAACGTACGACGTAGATGCTGTGGCAGGAGTAATTTCTGCACCTATAGTGTGTCTTCTAAGATAGTTGGTGAATCGCGCCGATATGTGGTGAAGCTGTGGACGCTCGTGGGACAACGGAATACTGTCTTTACTTTCGACACACATGAAAAAAGTTGTCGCAGTTTCACCTGAAAGGTGAAGCATCAATTGCGATAGCAAATTTCAAGAGAGCTATACGGAGTAATGATAGCAGCTTTATCAGCTGTATAAACTTGGATATGCAGCAGCACCGGCAACACGCAGAACTGTTGTCGACGCCGTCGGCGTTTTGCCCGCGTTCGCTCAAAATGCGTGCGGCGTTGGTGACTGTTGCCGGAGCCTCTGATATAAATAGGCACTTGGTGCCGCAGCTAAACGTCGCCTCCCTTCCCTCCCCCCCCCCCCCCCCACGGCCTTTCGTGCGCCGGAAGAAGGCACGTTTGCTCTACATATATGGTGATTGTAGAGGAGGAAAGAGACGCTTACTTCTGCAGCCCTTAAGGGAGCACAGAGCAGAACGCGCGTTTGTTCTCCGCCGTGCGTTCACTCCCCGTGAAAGCGCGCGTCCCTCGCGCCCTTTCACTCCCACATACAGCGTTCGGCGGCGCGCGGCGACGATTTGACCTTTATTGACGTCATACGGAACCTCACGGCGACGGCGACGGCGACGCCGACGGCAGAAATCTGCTTTTGAGTGTCCATATAATTGCTATCGCAATAAAAAATCACAGCATATCCACGGGGTGAATGATGATGAGTGGGCGAAGCTCCGGAGGGAATCATCGGATCTCCTGCTTAAGGGGACGCTAGCACAAACGCGTTAGAAACGTGCAGTACTCTCTAGCAATGGGGAGCGGCCACAGCGTCTTACGCAGCCATTTACACATGCCGGAACGTGCACCGCGTTTGCCGACGCCATCACATGACTGCTGAGAGAGTATACCCCCCGTATTCATAAACGCTCCTCGACTTGAACTTGACTTGCCACCGCCTTGGGCAGCGCGTTCGAAACGCGTTGAAGGTAAGGCGGAGAGGCCACAGCGTCTTACACCAGCTTCTTACACGGGCCGTAACGCGCTAGCACAAACGCGTTAGAAACGCGCTAGAAACGCGGCCTTTCGTTAATGTTGGGTATTTATTGCCATCGTGGTGCGTGTGTCTATGTGGGCTTCGTGGCGTAGTGGTTAGCGCCGCGCGTTCGGAAGCGAGGGGTCCCTGGTTCGATTCCGCGCTACGGACACAACTTACGGAATTTTTTTTCATAAAACGCCGGAAGCGTTCTGCGGAAGCCGGAAGCTGGCTTCCGGAACCGGAAGCGGAACCGGAAGTGGAACCGGAAGCGGAAGTTGGCTTCCGGTTATACTATACGTATACATATATATGTATATATGGGTATACATACATATACGGACACACAACGCCATCTATTGAGCAATTCATAAAACGAGACGTGGCTACCTACTACGACGGGGACGAACGGGTGCCGCTATAAGGAGCTTCGCCCCTAAAAAAGCATTCGCAGCAGAGCCGACTTATTGCGTTGACGACGCTTGCTAGCGTCTTTCTTATTTTTTTCGGTTTTGTTATTAACAAGAAGCCTTATAGACTGTTGATCAAACCCTTGCCGCCCAAAGTGACGATCGTACATCATGCATGAACACTAAAAAGGAAGATAAACTGGAGAAAACACATGCAGTAAAAATTACAATAAAATAGTTAAAAAATGGACTGATTCAGTAAAAAGAAGCACATGGATAAAATCTGAATTTAAACCTATTTATTTGATATAGAAATAGGCTCGCTATGAAAAAAAAATGCTGTGATTCTGTTTCTCGGGGAACAGCCAGGCACAAAAGTTACAGCAGCAGCTACGCACATTCAAAGCAAGTGCACAGTAAGCATAATAAATTAAGTGCAGTAATACACGGGGTATCAGAGTGTGCTGGTGTTCAGAAGTCGGTAAATTTTCATTCTTTAGTTGAGATACATTTCTAACACATCTTTATTTATACCGCTCGCACGATGCCTCAAATGCCGAAATATGCGTTCTTTCATTCACAGAATAGAAAGGGGCAGGTAGACACTGACCTTACGCGTTCGTCAGGTGAGCGCTTTGCCAAAAAACAAGGACCACTCAGTGCCAATGGTCGCCAAGTATAATGATCCGGCCATAGTACCTGGCGACCGATGGCGGAGCGTGATCTCTTGTGTTCATTCACATGAATGTTATAACATTACCAGCCACTCATTTGAACAAACGCAGGAAGACTCCAGAACGCATTCCGGTTCCTTCGCTTACAGCAGCGTCTGGCAACCTGATGGTGTAGCGCTACTGTGCACATGTCAGGCCACACATGTGCCTCACAGCCGCTGGAGACTCTTCAGGTGTACTTGAAAACTTATACACATGCGCATCCTTTCGGTTACTGCTTTCTAAGAGATTATAACGACCGCCACACGTGTCTTGGCTGCATGATGTTCACTGACTTCGTCACTCTGAACCTAACGGCGGCTGGTGCTCCCCCATTTGGTAAGAAGTCCAATCATCACTCGTACGATGTATGAACTTATGTAAAAAAAAACAAACAAACAAATATAATGAGGTCTAGTGTCAACAGAAGTGTTTTCCTAGTCGACACTCTTAGTGCGCACACACTGCGAGTCCCCTTAGTGGACACATTTAGAAAGATTCCAATAGAGGGAATTGAAGCCGAGGAAAAGTCCCCAGCTCACGGTCATCATTCTAGGAACCAGAATGACACGCAAGTATTTTGGTCAGAATGTAATACCTCTTCGGTGTCCCCGTGATCGTTCCTCTATATGAATCGCAAAGCCGCCCCGCAAGTCACAATGGCATCAGCTATTTTTGCTTCTTTCTCACTTCCGATCTCTTTGCTTCATGCGATCATGGTGCTCAGGCGATTTGGTTTGATCTGAAGCTATAGAACGTAAGCGTGAATAGATAGAATGCAGTTGGAAGCCATAGAAGGCCCTCTAGATATCCGTGATGCAGCGATTGTACACATATATTTGAATTTAAAAACAGAAAATAAGAACAGGCAATGGCGCCCTCGAAGAAACAAGATCGCGACGGAAAATGGGAAATGGTCCGAAGCGACAAATGTTCAGCAATACCGACATAACATTTCCACGTAGGAGCTCGAAATCGAGAAGCTCCCCTTCCATAAACGAAATGAGGAAAAAAAGAAAAAAAAAAAGCTGTCGCTTGGCACCAGTGCCATTGAGAAATGAAAGGTGAACACAAGGACCACAATAAGGGTGATGGGACGAAGGAAACAAGAGTTTCTTGAACCAATTCAGAAAATGTACGATACAAAAATGTGTATACAAATGACGGTTCCTTTCAATTCGATGTATGCCGATCCGAAATTCGCATTTTATGAACCCTGGAGAGACGAGAATTCTCATCAATAGCTCACCGAGGAGCTTAGTTTGATGACTGCAGCTCCTCCAGCGTCGGTGCCTGTCTAGCTTCTTGGCTTTGAGCATTGCGTAGTTCTTCGGTGTGCTATGTCCCCTTTCCCATTTCCTTCTTATCCTTCTTTCTTTATTTCTTTCACACCCGTGGTGCAGTAAAGCTGCAGCACAAATTCGCAGCACCGACTCGTGCGGACCGTCGAACTGTTTGCATTCTCTTTTCCTTTTTTCTTTAGTTTCGTTTTCCTAATCGTCGTCTTTGTTATTCGAGTTCTACGCCTGGTGCTCTGGCTTGCTACACGGGGATTCGCAAAATAATGCACTTCGACACAATTAGCGAAGAAATGATTTGTGCTTATTGAGAAAGAAGCGAAGGCGAGGGCAAGTAGTAGGGGTGGGAAAGGTGAATGTGGTTGAAGGTACTGGTCGACAGATTGTAAGGAGGTGAGGGGGGGGGGGACGAAGGGAGCAGTGGTGATTTATGTCTCCTGGCTGGTGACATACTGTATAGGGCTGTGGCAGGGTGTCGAACCAAAAAGTTTTCGGGTTCGGTTGAGGTTCGGATTCAGGATTATGGCTATTGTCCGGTTCGGTTCAGGTTCAGAAAAAATATTATAATTGGAACCAGATTGAGCTGCTATATACGGGTTAATAACGGTCAGAAAAGAAATATAAATAAAATTTTGAGAAAACACCCTTTCCAGCTTCATTCGAAAAATTATTTGAGGGAAAAAGGTAACCTCAGTTGCTATCGAATCCACGTCATTTTATGAGTAGAGTCAACCACAAAAATTTCACTGAACACGAGGTTTGAGAAAATGCTGAATATCTGCGCAGCCTCACAACACAGCTATAGTATTCGCATTTGCAGCCTCTACCAGTATACAGTATGTGAACAACATTGCGATGTTCGGTTTCACTGTCTACTGTTAGAGGCGGCTCGAAAATTGAACGTTTTTTAGCGATCCCGTGGTACGTAAACTTTTGTGGTTGACTGTACATCGGAGTACATCTTACGATATTGCTATCATGGACACCACACATAGAAACAACCTGCGTTCATGGTTCACACACACTTGGGTATTTCCGGCGCAACTAAAGAACAGCATGTCCTGACATTAAAAAAAAAAAAAAAAGAACTTGCCGATCTTACATTTGTTCGCCCTCGACTACAGAATAAGCATCCTCCATCTGGCGCCCTTCTCAGGAATGCCTAAGCACTGATTTGGAAACCATTCAAGATCGTGCCGCCCGCTTTATTATGTCGCAATATTTAAGCTACACCAGTGTCCGTTTATTGAAACAAACAGTCGGCCAACATTCGCTTGCATCGCGCCTCATCATATCATGCCTGCGCTTCCTTTACGTGCTTTATTATCACCGACAGCCCCGTCATGTCCTGCGCAGACCACTCCCGAGACCATACCCTCTCTTGAATCACAGTCGTCCACTGGCGCGTATAAATGGCCGCACCTCCAGCCATGAACACTTTTTTTTTCCGCAGTGCAATAGTAGACTGGAATTCTTAACCAGACGATATTGCTACTAACAATCACTACAAAACGTTGCGTGAGAAATTTAGCTAGTCATTTCAAGTGAACTTTTGCACTTGTATCCCAATTGTGTCCGTGCTTCTGACAGCCTATTCACATGTTTAATCATTTGCACCCTTTTACTTTCCTGTGATTGCCATAAACTGACATAGTCTGTTTAAAATAGTTTATTGTGGCAATGTACCTTTTTGTTTGTAGTTTCTGTTATCAGCTGTGCCGGAATCATGACAGATGTATTTTGATGCTCTGTTGTTCTTTAAAGCACGCATAATGAACGAATGCTGCACTACCTGTGTACACCCCCTCCCCCCGCCCCCCCCCCCCTTTTTTCCTTTGTATGTAATGTCTCCATGCCCTTAAAGGTGGTAACAAATGGACTGGAAAGATAATGGAAAGAGGCAAACCTATGTACGAGCTCCGTCTCAGACGTGTTCGTGCAGTAAATTAGGACAAAAGTGGGAGCTTCAGTCAGCATGCGGTGATTGATCAAACATTTCACCGGCCACCCCCACTTCGCCTGTCTGTCAGCGACGTCTACACAATGTCACGCGAGGTGTGCGCACTGATTATGCATGATTAGATTGAACAACCTAAAAATAATTATTTCCAATTCTACGCATTTTTTTGCCATTAGCCCTCCGGTATATTGATTAAAAGTTTTCGGGATGCACCTATTTCGCCTGTCTGTCACGTGACGTAAGAAAACTGCGAAAACTCACGGTGTCAAAGCGAAGTGTACGCATTACAGATGCAATGAGATGCAGAACAAAACAGCTTTTTTTTTGTATATCCGGAGTTTGCCCCTTTCTGAAAGGAATAGAAGATGTCTGCCCGCTGATTGCTCAAGCATTCGCTACTCGCACCTGCCGGTGAGTATGGATTTATTTGCGTATAATAAACCTTTTTGCACGGTAATAAAACATTAGTGAAACGTGGGCAGGCCATTTAATGCGTAGGATGGATAACCGGTGGGCCATTAGAGTTACAGAATGGATACCAAGAGAAGGGAAGCGCAGTCGAGGATGGCCGAACAGTAGGTGGGGTGATGAAGTTAGGAAATTTGCAGGCGCAAGTTGGAATCGGCTAGCGTAAGACAGGGGTACTTGGAGATCGCAGGGAGAGGCCTTCGTCCTGCATGGACATAAATATACACACTAAACATTTTCACACCCTTAAGGGTGTTAAAATGGGTGTTTTCCGCTTTTACACCCCCGTGCACACCCTTTTAGCACCCATTTTGTTAAAAACACCCTATCATATGGGTGTATACGGCACATAAGGTGTGAAGTTGCTCAAAGAAGGGTGTTAAATCGACGTCTGAAGGGTGTTGAACACAAGGATGCATGCATAAATCTGGCCATAACAACGCGCATACGTCCGCGCAATGAGCCATGTGTCTATGTAGGTCATTTTTTTCTAAGATACTGATGTTACTGACATGACGGGCACTCCAAAACGTATTACCTTGAAAAGTAGACACATTCACTTGCAATTTCATGAAATATCATTAGATTTAGTTATCACTGTGACACGACAGTGCAATTAGACACTTTTAATACAAACTGGAGTAATTGAATGAAAACGCGCAAGCAACTCGCAAAAATTTTCAGGAATTTAGCGGTGCCCTTAACAGCCCAACAAGAAGTTGCGAACCCCGGTGAGATGTCTTTTTAAGCGATTCAAGGTAGTAATTAGACACGCAGGCATAAAAATTTGGCTAATTCACTTGTCAACCAACCAAGTCAGACGATCCTGCTTACTTATTTGAAGCCCATCAGCGATATAGTTCATAAATGGTTCTTTGAATGCCAAGAACTTGAATTAAATGGTTCTTTGAATGCCGCTAATTGCTTCAGTGTAATGAATTCCGGACTATGGAAATATGGAAAACCGAAACATGTACTGCGGAAGAGCACAACTGTCACTCCTTTGGCAGACGCCACGAGTGATGTGAATGCTTGCGCCTCACACGTGGCACGACCAATAATGTAGCGCTCTTATCGAGCCACGATCTCGATGAAACTTTATGCTGTGACCTGGCATGGTCTCCTTGATCGGACGCAGCTGTTATTTTGATCGTACCTGTAGAAGCGCGCTGATCGGCTCACTCACGGTCAAGATTTCTGCGATGCACTCAAAGTCATGCAGCCCAGAAATCGTAAAAAACAAAAACAAAAAAAAAAACACGTAACGCTCGACACGAAACGTATTCGCCACTCCCAGCTCACCGGTACAGCTAGAGACCACAACGAAGTGGCAGCAAGCACGCGGCCACGCCAACAAGCAAAGCTGTGAGAATAAAGGGGCAACGGCAGATAATTTTTATAGTTCGACTGAGTTCGGCGCAGCGCGATTTACGCGGCTGCGCCAACCCGACTGAAAAGCGACCGGAACTGACGCTACGACGCTTTACCGTTGCCTAGACAACCCGGCGCGCGGCAGGGTGGGAAGGCGGAAGCTGCTACGTCACTTCATTGAGTCTTGCTTCAAAAGATGCGTTGTCTCTTTTTTGTCTTTGTCCGAGTCTCGCGCTCTGGGAAATAATTTTAAACGTGTGATTGGTTTTATGTGCGGTCTAATCAGAGACGTGGTTCGTGCGTTGTGTATTAATCGTGCCCCACCTCAACTCAAAGCCTTGGCACGCGCTGGAAGATGGATCCACGGAAGCAGATACGAGCAGTTGCAACGTGCCCGGTGTCGGCGGTCGGTATACTACTGTCAGTATGGAAAGTTTGAGGCAAGTGTCCGTTCATTTGGTGTTTCTTTATTTGATTACGTGTTATTGTTGGCTGTAGAAGTATCTCATTGTGATCCGATAGCATATTTCACTAATGTAAGCGCAAAAGCAGTTGCACGCAGTACTACGGCAAGATGGCTACCTCGATTGCCCCGTGTGACTAGCAAGATGGCTACCTCGATTGCCCCCGTGTGACTAACGTTTCTGTGGCCACGTTGGGCGTGGTGCGCCTGCATAATCCCGCTTTGTTTCTGAGCGCTTGAACTATCGGAAATGTGGTGTTCTTGCGAGTTCAGCGCGGCTTATAACACGGTCGTTCGTTTTGTGTCGAGTAGAAAAAGAAGTGACGACTGGCTTCGCCTTTCGAAAGTACCGGCGCAATATTGGCTCTCCCTCGCGCGCCCGCGTACTGCTGCTGCTGCTGCTGCTTGCCGGACGCTTTCTTCAGCGTGTTTTGGGCTATCTTTCTCTCTCCGTTTGTGTGTGTGTGTGTGGTGTGTGTTAGCGCGCGCGTACGTGTTTTGTAAGCGCTTTACGTGTACGTGCGTGCGTCCGTGCGTTTTTTCTGAGCGCTGTGTACGTGCGTTCGTGCATGTTTTTTGAGTGTTCTGTATGTGTGCGTGCGCGCGCGCGAGTGCTTGTATGCGGGTCTCTATGTGCTTGCGCGTGCGTGCGTTCGTACGTGTTTTGTGAGCGCTTTGTATGTGCGCGCGTGCCTGTTGTGTGAGTGCTTTGCATGTGTGCGTGCGCGCGCGCGCGTTGCTGCTTTGCGAGCGTTTTGCTTGTGCGCGCGTGCTTGTATGTGCGTCTCTATGTGCTTGCGCGTGCGTGCGTTCATGCGTGTTTTGTGAGTACTTTGCGTGTGTGCGTGCGCGCGCGCGTACGTGTTTTGTGAGCGCTTTGCGAGTGCGCGTGCTTGTATGCGGTACTCTATGTGCTTGCGCGTGCGTGCGTTCGTGCGTGCGTGTTTTGTGAGTGCTATGTATGTGCGTGCGCGTACATGTTTTGTGAATTTTTTGCGGGGGCGCGCGTGCTTGTGTGTGTGTGTATTGAATAAAGTCGGTAGTTTTACATGCAATAAACCTCTTCAAAATTGGTGCAGCGGCTGTCCCCGCCCTGAAAACCGAGTTTGGTTTCGAGCCACTCTGGAATATATGGAGGCGCCGGAGGACCAGTGGAAGGTGTAAGTTTCCTCCTTTTTCCCTCCTCTACCCTGATGAATCCATTTCCTTGATTGTTATTGTGAAATAAGCGTTTCATCAACAGCATAAATACATGAATCAGAAATCCGGAAAGTGTGTTTCACGATTACACTAATTTCGATCGTGAAACGTGTACCTTGGGTTAGCCCACATTTCCTTGAAGTAGGCAACTGCTTATGGGGCGGCGGCGGGCGAAATGTTGCCGCCCTTTTCGCCCGCACAAAAAATGTTTTGCCTACAAATGCAAAAACGCCCGTGTCTCGTGCATTGGGGACACGTTGAAAAGCCCCTAGGGGTCAGAATCAATCCAGAGTCACCCGCTATCCCGTGCCCCTTAATCAAATTGTCGTTTTGACACGTAACACTCCCGAATTCAAGGAGACAACTGCTTAAATTGTGAATAGCTGGTTATTTGCGATATTCCGCATATAGCAATTGGTTTAAGCAGCTTTTACTGAAGATATGAAGTGCTAAGATTTAGGTCTCTCTGGGGTGGTTCTCATGCCCTTCGAAAATTGTTCTCTATAGCCCAATTATAATTCGTAAAAATGGAATTATAAGGCATGCCCTCGGACTCGAGAATGTGTTTGATTGATCTGTAGGTTTAATTGAGAAGGTTGCAGTGAGTCCAATAAATTTTTTAATGCTTTCTCAGTAGGAGTGTCAAAGTGTAAAAAAAAGCGTATGTGTGTGTGTAAATTGTTGAAAGCGAGTCATGTGGTGCAGGTGTGCGTGTGGGTGTGTAAGACTTCGCTCCTCGAAAGGGCAGGACTTCTGTAAAGTGACTTGTTGAACAACACTTTGCAAATGTGGTGAACATGGTTTAAATAATGGATTTGAGACCTGCAAGGAGTTGCGACATTCTAACGCATTCCTCTTGCATTTACCACGGATTTGCCACTGAATTGTACAACTCTCTGGTGCTGTTTGGCCAGAAAAGGCAAGGAAACAATAATTAATCAAATTTGCTTCATTCACACTATTTATAGCCAACATAGTAGCCCAAGTCACTAGTGTGAGCGAGTATATATTTGCAATGTGGCACTAAGATTACTCATTACATTCTACTTAGCCGCTTTCATAGCTGGTAATAAACTTAGTGAGCACTAAAAGAAATATTAAGCAATATAAATACCGCTGGCACAGCACTGGCAACAGTGTATGAGCAGGCAAACATATTTGTGTGTGGAAATTTCAATGCAATGAACTTTCACAGCAACATCTGTGGTATGAGGCTTTTTTTTTCTCAGTAAGCTGTACCGAGTCCATACTTTGATTTTTCTCTTGCCAACCAAAATCACCTTTATTGCCAGTGATCTTGTCTCTCGTTCTGGTAGCATTTGTTTATGTGGAACTAAAAATGTCATTTCTTGCAGGTCATCCAGATGACAGCCTCACAATTCGCAGCCTTTGTGCTCTCCATCAGAAACCCATCAGGGGCAAGCCACTTATGTTTGCCTTCAGACAAGACAACATTGTAAGTAGATATAGGCGTGTAGTCGAATATTCTGAAACAAGTTTCCATTTAATACTGTGAGGCTCCTTTGGTAGCCTTAGGTTCATATTTTGTGCAGTTGTGTGTATGCAGTTTTTAGATATTGCCGATGGCACAGTGCACATTGCAGATATGACGACTATGAAGTATATACTTGCAATTTCATCATTGCCTTTCATAATGAAGTTTTTCTTTGTGCAAGGATATTCAGAGATTGTGGCATTTCAGCATCATATTCTGTATTGTGCATTCAGTGCTCATTTCAAGTTACCCTCCTCCTACCAATTTATTTGCGGGAAAAGAGTATTTGTTTACCCTCTGCAATGCGATTCTTATTTGCTCATTGCGTCAAACTCCTCTACCTTTAATTATCACATAGTTATCACAACCTCAAAATTTCGGCTGTTATTGTTTTGAAAACAGTATCAAAATCAAAATGTGCTAGATTGCTATCAAGACTGCAAGGGAATTGAAGAAATTGCAAGAAACCGTGGCTTCTTATGGTAGTTGAAAGCCTCTTTTCAGCAAAGCATGTGCCTATTTCGTTCACTGAGCTGCTCATGAAATTCGCAAGCATGTTTGATTTAACACAGTCGTTACAGGAGAAGAGAAAAAAAAAGATTAACAGGAGCACTTTTCATGAGGATGCAATGCTTTTGGATATTCTCCAGGTGGCAAAATGTACATTTAGGAAAGAGAGTGACCTGGAATCGGAGAGGGTGGGGGAGGGAGCCAATTTGCAGCCATTGTGACTCATGCATGTAGTGGCAACACAGGATGAGAAATAGTTGTGGCACTGCGGTCTAGTAAATAGGTCAGCACTTACATAAACTCCCCCACAGTGAGGGGGAAACGTAGGATATGTGGTCCAATAAAGATGGTGCTTTTAGGAGACAGCAGGAAATTTTTGGCTCTAGTTGAGCAGCTACAATATGAAGGACCACGTAAATTGTAGGAAGCCAACATAAACTGAGTAGAAGGACATACGTCACTGTTCAGAGCACGAAGAAGAAATTCGGAGCATCAGGAAGGATTGTAAGTATAAATAAGGGAATAGTACTTGTCAGCGTATTGCCTAGCTAACAAGGGCAAGAAATAGTTGGCAGGACGTTCTATATTTTCCAGGGAAATGTGCTGAAACACTGATTCTTACTCAGTCAGTAAAGAAATATACAACAATAAATAAAAATAACTACGTATACAGAAAAGGCCTTATAGACTGCAGTGGAGAGTTGGACATTGTTGAGCTAGATGCAAGTACTGCTTTGCTACTGTAATGCAGGGCAGGTGAGAGTGCAGTTGGGGGTTTCGTCATTTTCGTCTGTTGTGCACTCTCTCTGTACAATAGTGCTCTTCGTCTCGGAGTGTATAAATGTTGCATTCAAAACAATTCTCATGCCTTGAGCACAGCAGTCTTATTGTGTCTTCTCCCATGAAGTCTTCTGCTGCAGTGCTTCTGAAGTGTAATGCACAACTACATTGCAGATTTTATATTGTGAGTTTTATATTGCGGTCACATCCATGCTCCTGGAGAAATGCCCATTGCTAAGAGATGTCGTTGGTAGAGTTTACATTTTATGCTTTTATTTTCCATAGTGAAAAGGCTACTGTATATTCATTTTTGCTTCTATGCTGATTTTGTATTCACGATGACTTAGTGATCGCGGTTTCTAAATTTGAAAACTGGAACTTTTGCCCAATTGAGCTGTGCCTTGTTTTCGGTCACAATAATTAGTGGTGTTGTTTTCAGAAGCTTGTTGCCTTATCAAATTCCCCGCAGTGTATAGGATCGTAATGAAATGTAGAGTCAAGTGAGCACTAAAAGAAATATTACGGACTTGTGATTCATGGACTCATGATTCTGTTATTTTGCTAATGCAGGAAGCAGGATTCCAGCACAGCCATCTCCTGCACTTATGGTCAAGATGCTCAGACAATGGAGTCCCTGTTCCTTGTGGTTAACCGTGAACAGTATTCTCGCTTTTATGAAAGCTAAAGGTGATTTCCTGCATAAATTAGAATTTTGCAGCTCAAATGTATACACTTTATTCTAATTTGAATCAACTAATATATGCTGTTTAATACTTTTATACTGTTTGATACAATAATTTCTTGTTGGAAAATATTAAACATGATGTTTAACATTTATTTATGCATTACTGGCTGATGCATGATGGCCTGTGTTTAAAAAATGTGAACTCACACATTTGAAGCTTCATTCATAACCAGAGTATGGCTGATTTAATAAACATTATTTGCTCATTTATGTACAAGCCCTAATCTTCCATTATCGCACCAAGTACAAATAATTTAGAAATCGGCAATGTATCATCCGCATGTGGCCAGTAGAGTACCTTAATGAACAGTGGTTTGTTTTTATAAGGCCGCCATTGATACGGCGCTTCGCACCTAAACAGTAATAAATCTGGCATATTTAGGCTGTCTTGCAGTAGACAAAAAAACAATTTCAAGCAACATATTTTATAACAGACCATGGATTGTCTTCGCATTACAAAATTTAAGGAAACCAGAATTGTAATTGGAAAATCTGCTACACAGCATTTTTAGCTCAGAGAACTCTATTTACATTTAAAAAAATCATTTAGGTGGGAAAAAATTTTCTTGCTCAACGGAATCTTGTTGAGGAGCGAAAATTCATCTTGATGCTCCTGGATCAAACCTTATTTAAAGCAAGTTCATGTGTGAAACATACGGTGTTTCAGTATATAAAAATGTGCGCCAGTCAAGCTTTATATCCACTTTCCAAATCAGCTTTTCACAATGATTTGCCATGACATTGGTGTACAAAATAACAGGGTGTGTTTGTGTGCTTGCTCTGCATTTCATGTACTTCCCTAATTGACCTTTGCAATATATATATTTTTTTCAAAGCCACCAAAACTAGAATTTTTGTACCTGAAATTTAATATTGAAAATTTATTCCTTTAAGTGGCACCAAACAGGCTGTTTTAGGGTTACCATATATACAGGTTGTTTCAGTTAACTTAAGCTAAACAATAAATAAATGCAAATGCTACGTAGCTGGACAGAACCAAGGTAATGTTGTTCGCCGTCGCTTGGAGATACTCAGACTATTTTTTGTACTCGGCCTAGTTAGATAATTAGACCTAATTATTTATTCAACTTTTCAATTATTATAATTAGATGAAAAGTGAAAAGTGTGAATGAGTAAATTGTAGAGCAACATGAGAAACTCCCAATACAGCTTTCTGTTGCTCAATACGTGGAACATAAAATGGTTTTTCCGAGCGTGAAAGAAGCCCGTGAATATACGCAAAATTTTCGTCCGACTGGCCGCTCGAGGTACTTTATGCGTATTCGCGGGCATCTTTCACGCTCGGAAAAACACTTTTGTGTTGCACGTATTGAGCAACAGAAAGCAGTATCGGGAGTTTCTCATGTTGCTCTATACAATCTTCTAATTGACACTTGTCATCTAATTATAATAGTTGAGAAGTTGAATAAATAATTAAGTCTAATTAGGCGGAGTACAAAAAATTGTCTGAGTATCCCCAAGCGACGGCAAACAATATTACTTTGGTTCTGTCCACCTACGGAGCATTTGCATATTCTGAAAGTTTGTCCCAAGGTAACTGAAACACCCTGTATATAGGACAGATTTGATGAGTTATATTAAAAAACATTTTTGTAGGAAATGTAAATTTTCATGTACTTACAAATGTATTTGGTGATTGCACATTTTAGGTTGTTACGTATGTATTATGTAGTTATGTATTCTAGCATGGAATAAATATATTTATTTTCCTTGAAAATGCACTATCGTATATGTGTTGCTGGTTCGTATTACATTTTATATGGATATGTAAAGCGTAATCACCATTGATGTAGATATACACGCTCAGAAGTTATAGTTTGCTAGGTTGCATTTGTGCAGTGAAGACAGGTTTTACCCTGAATTACTAATATTTATTGTCATGCACACGTATAAATGTTGTGTATGCCTATCGAAACTTCAAGCTTGGCTATTGGACGCCGTGCTTGGTAGCTGAACTTGAACCTTCTGGCACACACGAGTTATGCCTGGATCGCTCTATATAGTCATAATTCAAGGTATGTACAGCTGAGCCTGCCTTCCCTATACTGTAGAAATAAAGGGTGTACACCCTTTCAACACCTATGAAAATGGGTGTTAATGAGGACTAACACCCTAACACCCTTCATAATTTTAGCTGGACACCCTTCCTCTAGGGTGCTATAATAGCACCCCAACTGTAGGGTGTAGGAAACAGCACCCTTAGGGTGTCCGTCTGGCGACAAACTGATTTACACCCTTAAGGGTGTTAAAATGTTTAGTGTGTAGGCTGAGGATGATGATGATCATGATAATGATGATGATGATGATGAAAACGTTACAAAGCCCTTTGCGCATGTATACGAGATCGATCTGCCAACTCTTCTTTTCTCACGATCCGTTTTAGAAGCATTCTTAATCTGCCATTGCACGCCGCCGCGATTTTCGACCAGCCACCGCAAGCTAAGCAAGGGGAAGCAGGCCAATCGCAGACGCCGGCCACTCCCTCCTCTTCGGGTTATCAACTTTCACTGCTCTATAGTTCGGCTCTACCGAAACCCTCGCTACTGCTGCGTGCTCCTCGCCTCTTGTCAGCCAATTAGATAAGAAAAACCTATCAAGATATGCAAAGTTATTTGTTTTGAAAGCAAACAAAAGTTACCTTCTATAACGGAGGCGAGCGTTTGATTGGCTGGTTCAAACACCACTGTGGGCCGCCGCTCGATGCTTGCGTCGGCGGTTGCGTAAATTTGACGTCTGGAGTTTGGAGTGGAAACAGACGCGAATAGTTTTACGTTATAGGGACCCGGCTCCGGTTTTTGGTTCAGTTACAGTTCGGTTGGACATTCTGGGGCGTAGGGCCTCTATGACCCGAACGGCGCGGGCACTGTAACAACAGGAGGTCCGATTCTCTCTTTTATGTAGCGTGGCGCGAACATGTTGCGCCAGAGTTTGATTCATAGCTAGAATTGGCGGCTTACATTAAAAAAATAAAAGACAAGGAAATCTTATGCTACAATTGTTCGTACGAGCAAATTACAGCCAATCATAACGCATAACATATAATTAGCGAAGTTGGCTGACCTTTGGCAAAGAGCACCCCCAAAAGTGAATAAGTGAATATTTGTGAATTCGGCCCCAGATCCAGAGGAAACTTGAGATGCAAAATTACTTAGTGTGAGAGATGACGGGGTCGCAAAGAATAGGAGCGTACAGAGAGATAGAGAGAGAATACAGAGGCAGAGAAAATAAAAAGAGGTAGGTTAGCAAGATGGAAGTCTCCGGTTTGCCATTGTGTACGAAGGTGAAAAAAAAAGGAAGCTTAGAAAGAAGGTAGGAGGAGCGCGAAAGCAAAAATAAATAGAAAGAAAGAAGAAAGGCAGGCTGGACAACTGATACAATAAAATATTTCCTTTTAATAAAGGAGTGTAGAGCAAGTATAAATCTAATGGGAGCGCGTTTTGTCAAGAGTCAATGGCCCGAGATTGTGAGTTCTTCGCTTTTCTGTAATTGGCTGTGTTTCCTTGCGAATTACTTCATCCTCATTCCTTGTATTTTTTTTACCTCTGCATTTTTTATAGTATTGAACAGTTCGCGTCCAGCCTTGTCTCCCAGCCTCATTTGAGCACCAGTTTTATCTAGCTCACCCAAAAATTGCAACGTTCTCGCTTCATGCCCCCTTTCAATTTACGCGTCTTTCCAGATAGTCCGAAGTGGTCTCTGAAGAACGGCGCGATGTGCTGCACTAAAGATGGCTTTGCTTCCGGTTTGCTTACGATTTCCGGTCAACGATCAACGCACCCCAGCACTTTTACGGTGGTACGATGCGTTTGAAGTCAAATAGGTCAATGGGACATAGCGTGATCTCGCCTTCTTGCAAACTTGCATGTGCTGGCTCTTCAGCTACGCGGTAACACGGTAAATCACAAAAAGCAAAAAGCAAAAAAAAAATGATGAATTGATGACTTCGCATTACTACCATGGAAGGCGCGATCACGGTAAACTCATGTGCATCGACGCCTAACACTTATTCGGATGGCAGGTCGTTGGCCGATGTTGTGGGTAACCCAACCCGACCGACCTTTTTTTCGGGTCTGCTCAGTGATCAGAATCTGGTGCATAATGTACAACTGTACATATGGTAGCCGATGGTAGCCCGCTTTAATGATTAGCAACAACAAACATCGATTGCTGTTCCACGGTTACTAATGATGTAGCTTTGGCGTAACCAGGCTCTCAAAATAAATCGTGATCTCTTTCTAATCATCACCTACATTCTTGACACCACGCCTTCATACCCACATGACACCGCATAAATGGTATTTGCGCATTGTGCATGTATGTTAACGTAGAAATAAGTGCACCTGTCTGAGTACACTAATACTGAGGCACATACATCAAAGATTGGACTGTATGTATGATTGGACATTGACACACCTTCCGTATCCAAAGGTATAAATACTTAACTCGCAATAATCAATCACTTTCTGAGAAAGCATGCCAACGGTAACACAAAAAAAGAAGAAAAGTAGGCCACCAATAATGTATACAGCCATCACGACGCCGGGAAATCAGCTGTGCCTATTTTAAGGAAGGAATGCTATACTGAGAGTCTCGATGAAAGATTACCAGAGTGAAAAAAAAATGCTTTCATACCTTTTCATCGACCGTAAGCATAGTTAGGCTTCATCGGCCTTCTAGAGGAAATACAAATAAATGCTGACCGATCTGTTTAAACGCGCTCAGAAGATCGATAAAACGTTCTATTGACGCGTCCTTTGAATACGGTGTCGTTTGCCAATTAATTCTGTTGATATTGTTTTGTTTTTTTTTTCACTTTGCCGCAAGTGGCGATTGTTCCACAACTAAGGCCACTCGACCCGTCGTTAGGCAGGTTGCCAAATGGCACCCTAACGGTGCCCGATAATTACATTGCTTAGGCGAAAAAGGACCGAGGTGTTATGGTTGAAAGCCTATAGAAAAGAAAAAAGAATTTGTCTTGAGGGCTACCATTCGATCGACGTCCCAAATGGAAATGGGCAGGTCATAAGTCCTGAGAGGATCAATATACAGTATTTACATTTACTAATTTTTAACGCCTTTGGGGCAACCCGGGAAAGATATATTGGAACGGAGAACTAATGTGTCCGCCTGTTATTTCGCGAAATTTCGGTTCCAGGTGTTTCACTTTCACGGGTCATTTACTTGCAGCAGCCATCCAAGCGCGCATTCACTCCACGAAACTTTTCCTCCATGCACTTAACCACAAAAAAGTAAATCGCATACGCTGAGATGAACTTTCCATTAGGTAAACACTGTTTCATTTCTATGTGATTTATTTATTCAAGAAGGAATTGAATAAGTTGTTTATAAAGATCACAGGGAGACAGATGCTGCTGAGTGATTTTTAACGACTCTTGGTAACGCAGGAGCTATTCCAGACGTCGCAATGAGTAGCTCTGAATTACATTTCGATCACCTGGTCTTCGTAACTGGTTCATAAATACAGTTGAACCTCAATATAACGAAGTTGTACTTGCAGTGAAAAACTTCGTTATAGCGCGCATTTCGTTATTTCGAGGTTTCGTTATTTCAGTGGAACAAAGATCGGGAAATAAAAATAATTCGTTACATCACCGATTTCGTTCAATTGAAGCTCGTTATATTGAGGTTTGACTGTATAAACACGCGATCGTTGAGTATCGAAATGTGGCCGCTGAGGTCGAAAAGCAAACCGGCGCACTTGTGCACTAGAACATTGCAACCACTAAGCTACCACTACGAATAATCTTACAAAGACACATCTGGATTACAGAGCACTATTATAACGATGCGTGAATGCGAGATTCCAGAGTTGCTGATAACTCATGGCAGATATAACGCAAATGGAAAACGCCAAACATTCACGTATGTAGAAGGATGAAAGTGACTGCTTGCCTTGGCGCGACACTGACTTGGCCTGCCGTTTATAGACATTATTTGTATATTGTTTTGTTGTGTCTGTGTCTCCGCCATTTCTTTATTTCCTCTTTTCTTTCCTAATATTTTCAATTCCTCTATTCCCTCCTCCTGAAAGAGTAGGCCGGTGTTGTGCCCCTCTAGGTGGCAGTTGTCAGCTTGCTCACTTCCTATTTCCTTCGTGTCCTGGTGTTATATGCATGTACAAACCAAATAATAATAATAAACCCTTCATGTCAGGCTTGGTGGTGAAGCATAGGAAAAAACTGTCAGCCCTTCCACTGGGGTGGAGATGGAAGACCAGCGAAGCTGTACTATGGTGGAAATTATGTATTTACAATTATGAGTATGAAGATGTGATTGTGTAATTGGTTATTTGAACTATTAAAGAATGATAACTATATATGATCCGGTGGTTTTCATTTATTTACTGACTACAGGGACCATGACCTTATGGTCGCTACAGTACACCGCCATAGGGTGTACGGCAAAGGCTGGCACGTTCTTCATAAACACGTCACCAACGCCGTGCGCGTTCGATGCGAACGCGGGCAAAACGCCGCCGCCGTCGACAACAGTTGTGCACGTTGTTTGTGTGACCGCACACAACCTAGAGCACTGCACGGGCCGATTTTTGCGGCCAGGGCCCGGCCCGGGCCCGTTTTTACATTGGGCGGCCCGCCCGAGCCCGATCAAAACATTTATGGCGAGACCCGGGCCCGGCCCGGGCCCGGAAATAATCGACGTTACCCGCCCGGCCCGGCCCGCCACCCCTTTACCTTAAGCCCGAGCCCGGCCCGAGCCCGCTCGAAACCAGCCCGAATCCGGCCCGAGACCGAAAAATACATGTTTTTCAGAGTTGAGAAGCCCGAGAATAACTCGCAGAAAGCCCGAGCCCGGCCCGGGCCCGCGTCAAAAAACCTTAGCCCGGCCCGGGCCCGGGTCAAAAAGCACACGCCGTGCCCGAGCCCGGCCCGAGCCCGTGAAAAAACTGCTCTACCCGGCCCGGCCTGGCCCACGGGCCGGGCCCGGGCTTTCGGGTAAGCCCGAGCCCGTGCAGTGCTCTAACACAACCACTGTCAAAACGCTGGCTAAGAGACGGAACGGCTAAACGCCGTTGTCGACACTGTTACGGGAGAGGCGGATGAGAGCCCAGGGAGAGTCGGCGGCACAGGCGGCAGAGGCCGGCAGGGCTGCGCGCATGCGCCGCAGTGGGAGAGTGGGCACGCACACGCACTCTAGGGTGCCTCGATGCCCTCCTCGCCCACCGCTGTCCTTCCCCTGGGAAGCCTCGTTTGCTCTCCGCCGTGTGTTCGCTCCCCGTGAAAGCGTGCGTCCCTCGCCCTCGCGCGCTTTCACTCGCACATACAGCATACGGCCAATTAAAGTTTTTAGATGCGGAGCATCTTATAGCGGCGGCCTGTCCCGCGGCGTCGTTGGTATCGGCGTCGGCGTCCATCCGCACCTCTCCTCATTCTCTCCACGCCAGCTGTGCGATAACGCCTCTCTCCCCCTCTCCACGCCATCTGTTCGATAACGCGCTTCTCCCTCCGTGTCTTCATCCGCCACCTGTGCGATAGCGCGCATGCGCGCCTCTCTCTCTCCTCCTCTCCGCGCCAGCTGCTTATATAAACCCGGTGCATGCGCCGCTGCCTCAGTTGCTGCTTCGGTTTAGTCACGCTGCGCCGTCCGATGCGCTGAATGGACGCCAACGAATCTGTCAACGAACTGTCTGGCACATCTTCAAACAGCCGCAGCCAGTTCATTAACAGAACTGCGAGCACCTCTGAAGACAAGGCTGCGCAGAGAAGAGCTCGCGACGCAGAACGTAAATGTCGGCGACGCGCAGCGGATCCAGATTCAGTTCGCCAACGCTAAGCCGCTTCGAAACGTCAGCGTCGGGCAGCGGATTCCACACTTCGAGAACGCGAAGCCGCTTCGAAACGTCAACGTCGAGCAGCGGATCCTGAGCTTCAAGAACGGGAAGCAGCGTTGGTTCGTGAACGTCGAGCAGCAGAACCTGAGGTTCGGGACCATGAAGTTCAACGTAAACGTACGAAGCGAGCGGCGGAACCCGACCTTCGAGAACGGGAAGCCACGTTGGTTCGTGAACGTCGAGCAGCAGAACCTGAGGTTCGGGACCATGAAGTTCAACGTAAACGTACGAAGCGAGCGGCGGAACCCGACCTTCGAGAACGGGAAGCCACGTTGGTTCGTGAACGTCGAGCAGCAGAACCTGTGGTTCGGGACCGTGAAGTTCAACGTAAACGTACGAAGCCAGCGGCGGAACCCGACCTTCGAGAACGTGAAGCCGCGTTGGTTCGTGAACGTCGTGCAGCGGATCCTGAGCTTCGGCAACGTGAATCAGCGTCGGTTCGAGAACGTCGAGCAGCATAACCTGAGGTTCGGGACCATGAAGTTCAACGTAAACGTACGAAGCGAGCGGCGGAGCCCGAAGTTCGAGAACGGGAAGCCGCGTGTAAACGTCAACAACGAGAGGCTGCTCCCGATGCTGCACGCGACCGCGAGCGCGCCGCCCATCACACCGCGTGAACGCCGTTATAACAACCGCGATGCTCCGCATCAGCCCATGGTTCGCCTCGGGAAGATGGTGTAATTTTTTTTTCTACATCCGGACGCGATCATCGAAGAGTGAGCCCCTAACAGCTTCGCTGTAAAAAATAACGCATTGCAGCAATCGAATGGGGCAAATGATACAGTAATGCGGCAACTTATAAAAGGAAGATCAAACACGCGAATCGAACCGAGGACCTCACAGTCAAGAGCGCAATGCTTTTGGGCTGCGCCACGAAACGAGAATGGAGAAAAAGCTTATTACGGAGTATTTATCCGCTGTCGCACAGTGCAACTCGGCTAGGGACAAACGGAGCAAACAGCGTCCTCATTCGTAGCGGCTAGGCGAAAGTCCTCAGATTTTTTGAGTAAACGAGAAGGAGAATCTCGTAGTTGTTCGTGAGAAGATGGCTGTGTCCGCAGTGAGAGCCTCCAGCTGTTGCCGCAAATGCATTCAAAGCAGGAGGAATCATTAAAGCGTGCCAGTAACGTATTGACAATGCATGCCTTATTGCATAGCGTATCTCGTACTGCCACGAGTGACCGGCAAAACACGTTCGATAGAGGGTTGAATATGCGAAGAAGACGACGATGCCGGTCGGCGAAACGACGATGCCGGTCGGCGAGAGAACATGAAAGAAGAAAAAGACGATTACAGATAAATTCTTAAATTTTATCTGACTTCATTCCTTTTTAGGAATTCAGAATTTCTCAATAGTGCTTTTTAGACTCGTATAATCTTTTTGTTAAATCACCCGGTTCTTGGCCAATCCCCCGTACTGGTATGAGCCACTCTCGCAAGCAAAGCAAAGTAGGGACGTCTGAGAGTTGGCCGGCGACAACTCCAGTTCCTGATCCCCGGTTACGATGCCGTGGCACTGCTCCACGGCCTCGGTCCAGCCCCGTGAAGCCATCACCTGCCACCGTTCAGTGCCATGGAGGCAACGGCCTGGCCACGTCATCGACTAGGCGCATTACCGACTACGACCACGTCCGGTGCCAGGTGGATTACAGATGCATTGCCGCCACTGCGGAAACCAGCCACGTCAAGCGCCAGCGACGGAGGCCGGCGCCTGCGTCACGTTGGAGTTAAAACGGCGGCGTCTTGTGACGCGTTGGGCCGGCTACCGCCACGTCGAGACAGTTGGAAGTTTTGCTTCTTTAGCCTATTCTTAACTGAGACACTATAGTTTGGGTGTTGGGTTGATGTGTATAAGTTGGGAGGATAGGGATTTAGCGGGGGTTTATAATTTGTAGGATTTCTTTGTCGCTTTTTGGCTTACTCATTTTTGTGTTATGTTTTTCGATAATGTACACGTTTCTCACGTCTGTTTCAAGAGCGCCTAAATTCGTGACACCTAGTAGCCAACGTCTGGAGTCGCCCGCGCGCACCAGAACTGGTGACTCACGCTCAGCGCAAAGCATTCAACGGGTCCGTGTACTAAATATGCAGCATTAGGATGGCTGCGATGGTCTCAATGCATGCATATCTTTCCCACAACTATCCGCACCACTCAAGCGCTTAAAGCAGTCCACCATGCAGCTCTAAGGACTAACAAAGTGCGCCTGCACCCAAACAACATTGAGATCGGTAAACACTGTCTGAAATTTGCTCATTTGAGCATTTCTGTCAGCTCCAGGCCGTAGCCTAGAATCGATGAAAAAAAAAGGTAATATATATATATAAATATTATGGACGCTTTTTTTACGATCAAACCATTGCTTTTTTCTCTGTCTTTGTGTCTGCCAACCCAGGTGAAATAACGTTTCCGCACCGCAGGACCGGCTGGAGGTGAACACTTTCTTGTCTGGACCATACGCTAAAAAAGCAGTTATAGACAAAGCCTATGAGAAAACAGGCGAAGGGAGGAGCTCACAAAGCCCTGATTATTGCGCCTCGAGCAGAAGGTTAGAAAACAGGGGAAAAAAAGAAACTATATGTTACATCATCCAGAGCAGCGTGGGAATTGAAGTACGCGAAAAGTCAGCCTGGAAGAAGTAAAGCTTCTTTCAGGAACCTCAAGAGTTTCTCAACGCGTACCACCAAGGCGGTAACGTTGCTTCCATTTAGGTGCGATACACCCGCCTATTTTTATAGTCGAAATTTTCCGAGACAACTGAGTGAACATCCATCCTCGTTCTTTCGACGGAACTTTCCCGGTGTTACCGATTACCCCGATTGCTTCGGCGCGCGTTCTCTTCAGAGCTTCGAAGAAGCGCGCAGGAGAAATCGGATGAAAATATATTTGCCCTCCATCCGCTTATTTCAGCCAACTCAAGCCAACAGGCAGTGATAGTGCTTGATGGTGCCAACTGATGTACATCTACATTCGTCTTTCGTTTATCTTGATTCTTTTTTTTTTTCGTTTTGTCCACGTAAAATAAACGAACATTGGCTTCTATCACTGCCGCTTTTCAGCCTTGTTTCCTTTCGAAAAAGGAACTTAGAGGACGGCCACTCAATTTTTTATATTTACAGTTCTTGAAATTTGAATTGTGTATTTGTTTGCTTCTTTCTTACTGTGGTTATTGCTTTCTGTAATGTATAATATCACACCGGAAAACGAACGCGAATAGAAAGAAATGAGAAACACCTTTTATGTCCGATTACTTGAAAGGGAGGCGTGACATCTGGAATAGTGCAGTCGGACCCTATGCGAGCCCTCGTCTCAGAACTATACACGTCTGTGAATTATTTACCACAGCGTCATACAGAGCACGAATGAGAACAGGAAAAATTCGCGTTCTAGTTCATTTTTCCGTGTCCGTAATTTATTGCGCTCCGTGCAGTGATGATAAGGTGCTGACAAGCGCGCGGGTCGATGGACGCAAGATACGAAGCCCCCGGCAACCTGTTAGGTTGCCGTTGGATTGCCGTGGGCTTCCGCGTACTCAATCGCCTTTTTCTTGAAGGTGACGGTGAATTGCCGTCGGCTTCCGCTCATTTTGAAACAAACTGAAAAAGCAGCCTGAATGCGATGGCGAAGGCGGCTGTTTACTTCATCTGCCCATTGTTGCAAGACTTCCGTAGTTTTTCCGCTAATATCCGGTACATAAGACGAGGGTCGACTTTTCGCAATGGTTTTTTGAAAAAAAGTTCGACCTATATTCCGGTTTTTACGGTAATTTTAAAGAAGACGTTCATCACTTACTCCAGCCTCCTGTATGCACAGCACCGGGAAGCTGTATTACACAACTAACTTGCGAAAATCAGCAGCTGGATTGAAGGTTATTAGCGTTCCACTTAAATATTGCGACATTTTCGTAACGGCTATTCAGGATTTCCATCCAGTAGCACTGATGTGGACAGCTTACCTACATTAGGGCTCCATAGACAGCAATGCCTTTACTTCTGGAAGCTTCTTCACCTGAAGTAGAGCTGCGACAATTGCTCCAACGGCTGCAAACAGCTTGAGTAGAATGATCTGTCCAACACTAAGTTTTATCTTGGAATGCCGATGCTAAGAACAGAGCCACCGCCGCAGAGAACCTCGTTTGTATTCTTTCTCCCTGAAAAGTAGGCAGGATTTGTGGAGGCCCGTGAGAGAATTTATACTTAAATTTACGAAGCTCTTCGGTTCGCCCGAACTGTGTCCCTATGGGTAGCTGCCTTCGCTAATTTGATAAGTTTGTTTTTGCGGTTGTTGGACGCATGTGGCATGAAAAGAACTTGTGTACAATTCGCTTAGTGAATACGGCCCCAGTTGTAAGACGGTAAGTCAGGCTGACAGAGGCGATGCTGTGGCCGCCGCGGCTCACAGGCAAGTTTGGCGGCCGGGTTCAGTAAATTAACGTACACACCATTGGCCTGTGATAATTGGATCATTATTCGTATACTGAATATGTAAATAAAAATGAAACTAAGACTAGGAAGTTTTAGAAATAACGCGACCAAGCGTCTTTGCATATGCACTGCTTGGGTTTGCTTGGTTAAATTTAACGTATATTACCGACATATTTACGTAATGGGAGCTGGTGTAGCATTTTCTCTCAGTACCGATCCTGTCCTTCGTTTGCGTCCCTTTCCCCCACTTTCTAAAGCGGTGCTGTCGATAAATATTTGCGTTTTGGACACTTTCGTCACTAATAAATCAGTTCAGCTCAACTTACCATTTTCCTATAGTGTCCTTTTAAGAAGGGAGACAAGACGCTACATCAAATACACAAATAAAGTGTTCGGTAGCATCCCACCTCCTGAACCTCCTTGAAAAGGTCATGTTCGTAGTATCGTTCCGCCCTTCCGCCTGTTTACAAAGAAAGATGAGAGCCCGATCTACTACACTAAACTTGCTTGGCACCACGGCTTCGAGACGTGGCTATTTGTTGATGAAGTTCGCAATTTCTGATAAGCGACCCCCCAGCGGGGCCCTTGCATGATCTTGCTCGCGAGCCTCGCACGCAGAGCTTGCCTCCGGGCAAATCCTTTCGTTTAAGTTACTCTTTCAATGTAGGTCACGCCTAGCTTTTTAGAGTCACTCGCTCATTGAGGACAGGGCAGTGTGGTAGAGAGAGAGAGAGAGAGGCAAAGTAAAGGCAAGGACCTTAATTAACTAGAAAAAATTCTAATTTGCCACCCTAGACTGGAAAAGTAAAAGTATACGATCGTTGTATTATATCAGTATACGATGCATAAGCTTGGAGGTTAAAAGGAAGCATGCGAAAAGGTTGAGGACGGCGCAATGAGCGATGGAATAAAACCTCTTAAGGGCGTAACACTAAGAGACAGGAAGACAGCGGTGTCACACAAACAGTATAAAAAATTGGCGCATGATATTAGGTAATACGAGGATGCATTTACTTTTTAGCGCAATTGCGCCATAACGAAAATTTCTTGAATACTAACCTGGGTTCACTGTTGTTCCCGCTCAGCGAATTTAATTATTGGATACACAGGCTGTTCTAATTGTACGGCACTAATAATAAGCGCACTTTCATACTTAATTTTTTTTTATGTTGTAGCTGTCATTGCATCAACCGGCATCCTGTTTCTGTTTCTATTTCACTGAACTTCAGAAAACATACTGACTTAAAAAAAATAATCTTTCAAAACAGAGCGCTAAGATGTGTGTATTTAGAAACACCGCTTGACGAAGTAAGCATACCATGCTCGTAAATTCAGTGTAATAACAAATGCTGTATACATTAAAAACAAGAAGGTTCCTTCTGTGCTTATTGCCAACAACATTAGCCTTCGAAAAAAGGAATAAGTGAAAAGAACGATCGAAAGAATTGCTCGTCAGAAAAGCGAACAAATATAAAAGTAAACAAGAGATCAAAAAGCCACGGCCAAGTGGAGCATTGTAAAGTGCGGAAAACGTTAAAGGCAAAGACGCGAGGATGTAGGTGACAGGTGCGGAGGCGAACACATTATGCCGCCAAGGGAACGGGTGCTGAGGACTTCCGCGATTAGAAGTCTCGTCGCTAATTGCCTGCTGGTGGGGTATAAACGAGGAAGATTGCACCGTTCCTGCTTGGTCGTTCGCGGAACACGGCTGCGAGTCACTCGGCTGCGATTCTGGCTCCGGCTTCGGCCTGACGTATGGCGAGAACGAAACGGTCTCACGAAAACTTAGAAAGAAGTGACTTTTTTGTTATTGCTGTCCCAACAAAGAAAAATAAAAGTTTTCATGAAGCAAGTGCTTTGGTAAAGGGGAAAATGACAACCCGGCAAAATTTGTTGCTAGGCGAATCGATTCGAACCCCAGTTTCGCTGAAAGAACATCCGCAAACATGAGTTTACACCAATTCGATCCACACACCCTTCTGAGCTTGTCGCAATACTTTCTAGTTCTAAAAAAACATGTTACATCCTTGCAAGCTTTATTTACATGCTAACAAACATAGTTTGTTAGGAGCCAAATGTAGCTATACCTTGTTAGTCACACTTATATCAAATGATGAAAGACTATGCGACATCGGCATGCGTCGTCGGAACTGTGCTACGTAGACGGGGGATACTTTCTTTTAATATACACACTCTCTTTTCTGTTATTGGTGCACGCAAGTTACTCGGGCGAATCTTTCTCGCGTGAAATGAATACGCAATAATGTGGAAACAATGCATGAATAATCATACTACGGGGAGCGATAATCTCTATTTTTCATTCCTTTTTACTACACCTGTCTGGTACATTGGGGAACTACTGCGTGGTGCCCATGACGTCATTTTATGCAGAGCAATATGAAGGTCTACATTGGGGCTATTTATGGAAGAATCTCTTCATTGCAATATTGCTAGGCTTACAATAATGATTGCTTTTAGCTTAATCAAGAAAGAATGATACCCGTAGATTAGTGGTTCAAGAATTAAGTTGTACATACGTGAGCGAAAAAAATCCCATCCGTCGCCTGTGTCCAAAATCCATTTAGTCGCCTGTGTCATTACTTTTTTGGCAGCTGCTGTTTTTAGCATGGAACGCATAGGACGTCCAGCTGACGACTCACGAGATACCGCTTGAAAGTCATAGTTTCTTTCTATCTTTGATAACTACACGGCGACACGCCGCTTGATATTTCAATCGCCGAGAAACTTCAAGCTTTCAGCACACCTCCTAACTCAATTACCCCAACTGTTATTTCTTCTTTCATTCGTTTCCATCTCACACGAATACAAGGCTACGTAAAAAGTACAGAAACACACATGGCAGACAGGGACGAATTTCGAAAGCACCGACTAAGAGTTGAGCATCCTGGAAAGGAACCATTAAGCGTATTTCGCACGAAGCTTCTATACCTCGGTGCTGTTTCATTTGAAAAACACCTCCTCCAACTCCTTCCTTTTAATCTATAAATCAAGGCAATTGTAAGCTGCCGTACAAACAAGCAATGATGTCGTGTTTAGAACTAAAATGTAATAATCATCTGTACTTCGCTGTGAGTTCAATAACTATAGTGGTGTTCATCTCGCCACCCAGAGCACATACTTTAGAGTAAGAGCTTCCGCAAATGGCTGAGAGGCGATTGCTCAAACTAATTTTGTAGCTGCTGCTTCTAAAAGATTTTTCGAGCTTTTGCGTTGCGTCATAAGAAAGTAACAGTAAGCTTTCGTATTGACATTCTGCACATTGAAGCTTAGGAGAACATTGCAAAAGAGATATGACTTTATTGGTCCCTGACGATGGTTTTCCTTATTGCAGGCGTCAGATGCTAGTTCAACGAAACAGTTAACCATGAAGCGGCACACACAACAAAAACAAGTAACCAACGCTAACACGTGCACGCGCAGAACTACACCAAGTGTACCACGTAACTTAAGCCAAAAATATACAAATACCACGTAGCTGCTATTTGTATATTGGTAATGCTGTTTGCCATCGCTTCGAGATACTGAGATTATTTTTGAATTCCGCCTGATTACACAGTCTTAAATAATTATTCAACTTCTCGAATATTGTATTTAAATGAGGAATGTCAAAGAAAATTGTAGAGCAACATGAAACACTCCCGATACAGCTTTCTGTTGCTCAACACGTGTTACATAAAAGTGTTTTTGCGAGCGCTAAACAAGAACGTGAATACACGCAAAGTGTCTCGAGCGGCCAGTCGCGCGGCAATTTTGCGTGTATTCGGCGGCTTCTATCACGCTCGGAAAAATACTTCTATGTAGCACGTATTGAGCAACAGAAAGCTGTATCGGGATTGTTTCATGTTGCTCTACAGTTTTCTCATTGACACTTCTCATCTAGTTATATTATTTCAAAAGTTGATTAATTAATTAGGGATAATTATCTAATTAGGCGGTATGCAAAAAATAATCTGAGTATCTCCAAGCTACGGCAAAGAACATTATCTTGGTTCTGTCCAGCTACGTGGCATTCGCATATTTTTAAACTTGGGGGCTCAAGTGACGTAGGACACACTATATGCAAGGTGTCATTAAGAGTCGATTCTGTCAGAAAGACCGAAAGCACTTTTGCTGTAGGATTCGAAGACTCGGCACTTTCCCGAGTCTTCGGGAAAGCGTGGGTCCGGGGGGGGGGGGGGGGGGGGGGGGGGCGTTCTGCTCCGCGTGGGCTCGCCCGCGTGGCTGTATCTTGAAGGCGATCTGCGGTGGAGGCAGAATCCCCCCCCCCCCTCCCCCCCTCCTTGCGTTTTCGCGGCTAAGATCGCGTTTATGCGAGCGCCGGCACGAAGCTCAATTCGCTCGGTGCTGCTGGCGCGATGAGTCACTCCCGCGTTTTGACAGCGAGTTTCCGCGGTCATCGAGTGAAATGCGTTCATGTTCGCTTGTGTGCGCGTGACACCATGCTTGTTAATTTAGTTAGTATGCCTATGTTTACAAATTTATACGGCCTAGAAACTACTATCCTTACTTTGTATAGCTGCCCACTGATTTGCTGTCGCAATCGATGCTTCTCCGTTCGGGTGAAACTGCGACATTTTTAAAGAGATTTTGTCGTGAACGCACACGCGAGATGAGCTGCAGCATATGAAGGGGGATCCAAAAGTAAAAAATTTGTCGCAGTTTCACCTGAAAGGCGAAGCATCAATTGCGATAGCAAACTTGTAGAGAGCTATACGGAGTAATGATATTAGCTTTATCAGCTGTATAAACTTGGACATGCAGCAGCACCGGCAACACGCAGAACTGTTGTCGACGCCATCGGCGTTTTGCCCGCGTTCGCTCAAAATGCGTGCGGCGTTGGTGACTGTTGCCGGAGCCTCTGATATAAATAGGCACAGCGTGCCGCAGCTAAACGTCGCCTCCCTTCCCTCCCCCTCCCCCACGGCCTCTCGCTCGTCGGAAGAAGGCGCGTTTGCTCAACATACATAGTGATTGTGAAGGAGAACAGAGACGCCTACTTCTGCAGCCCTTAAGCGAGCACGGCGCAGAACGCGCGTTTGTTCTCCGCCGTGCGTTCACTCCCCGTGAAAGACGCGCCCCTCGCGCCCTTTCACTCGCACATACAGCGTTCGGCGCGCGGCGACGATTTCTTCTCCAAATGACGTCATACGGAACCTCACGGCGACGGCGACGCCGACGGCAGAAATCTGCTTTTGAGTGTCCATATAATTGCTATCGCAATAAAAGGATTTTTTAGTTGAGGCTGAAGGGTTAGTGAGAACAGACGCGGGCCGCGAGGCGCGCATACTGCAGTATCGTCCCAATCAATTGACCAAGGAGCTTAGTTGTGGATATGTTTTGTCGGCGCGATGCGTTGCCTCCCATTGAGCTTTTCTCACCGTCTGCGTCGGTTTTGCGATGGCAGACGTGAAACAGCAACTTGTGTGCATCACGTTTTGTTCTCTGTAGAAATTATTTAAATTTTTAAGAACTTGTTAATTTTAACTTTCTTCAATTCTTTAACGTCTCCCTTCTTATGGATAAGTATAATGTTGGCGTTCCTCCAGCTCTCTGGTACACTTGAAGTTATGAGGCATTTCGGAGTGGAGGAGGCATACGTGAATATCTTGGCAAATATCTACAAGGATTCCACAGCTACCTTGGTTCTCCACAAGAAAAGTAGAAAGATACCTATCAGGAAAGGGGTCAGGCAAGGAGACACAATCTCTCCAATGCTATTCACTGCATGCTTAGAAGAAGTATTCAAGCTCTTAGACTGGGAAGAATTAGGAGTGAGGATCGATGGCGAATATCTCAGCAACCTTCGGTTTGCAGATGACATTGTCCTATTAAGCAACAATGGAGAGGAATTACAACAAATGATTGAGGACCTTCATCGAGAAAGTGCAAGAATTGGGTTGAAGATGAATATGCAGAAGACAAAGATAATGTTCAATAGCCTGGCAAGCGAACAAGAATTCAGGATCGCCAGTCAGCCTCTAGAATCTGTAAAGGAATATGTGTATCTAGGTCAATTACTCACAGGGGACCCTGATCATGAGAAAGAAATTTACAGAAGAATAAAATTAGGTTGGAGTGCATACGGCAGGCATTGCCAAATCCTGACTGGGAGCCTACCACTGTCGTTGAAAAGAAAGTGTACAATCATTGCATTCTACCGGTGCTAACATATGGGGCAGAAACTTGGAGGTTAACAAAGAAGCTCGAGAACAAGTTAAGGACCGCACAAAGAGCAATGGAACGAAAGATCTTAGGAGTAACGTTAAGAGACAGGAAGAGAGCGGTGTGGATCAGAGAACAAACGGGGGTAGACGATATTCTAGTTGACATTAAGCGGAAGAAATGGAGCTGGGCAGGCCATGTAATGCGTAGGATGGATAACCGATGGACCATTAGGGTTACAGAATGGATACCACGAGAAGGGAAGCGCAGTCGAGGACGGCAGAAAGTCAGGTGGGATGATGAGGTTAGGAAATTCGCAGGCGCAAGTTGGAATACGCTAGCGCAAGACAGGGGTAATTGGAGATCGCAGGGAGAGGCCTTCGTCCTGCAGTGGACATAAATATAGGCTGATGATGATGATGATGATAATTTTAACTTTGTACAACAAGTTCAGGTTGTCAGTCAGCATTCTGTCTGTTTAAATGCCGAAATGGTAGTGCAGTGTAGTTTGAAGAAAAGCCACAATCTGTGCAGCTCCAGAAAGGGGCTGGTGCGCCCACGACAACGCTCGCGCTCACGTGGCACTGAGCCCGCAGCACATCCTGACAAATATGGGATAACCATGCCTCACCCATTCTACTCACCTTATATCATGCCTCTTGCGGCTTGTTATCTTCAAAGCGTTTTCAAAATGTTGAGGAGATCAAACAGAGAACGACAGTAGCACAGTGGGTTAGGAGTTTGCAAGACTTTCAGGGCAGTTTTGAACTACGCATGTAGCCGTGAGGCAAGTCTATTTTGTTTCTGAGAGAGTAACTGGGAAGTTATTGATGTTTGAGAATGTTCAAATGAATAGGCGAGAACAACCACAACAAACAATTCTCGTTACTCGTTGAGACGCTCTCGTTCAGACGCTGCGCTTCTGGTCTAAGACTCGGGCGCTGTCGTTTGAGACGTTGCGAGCCTCTCAGGATAAATTCTGTGGTTCAATATCCCAATCTCCCCTCAACCCGCTCAGGAAGATGTTGCCTTTTATCGACGTCAACTAGAGGTTGAATCTCCTTCCAACTTCTATTGCGATAGCAATTTTATGGACGCTCCATGCGCATTTCTGCCGTCGGCGCCGGCGTCACCGTGGTGTTCCGTATAAAGTCAAAGAGCGATAACACCATGGCCGTGCCACATATGCTGTAGGTGCGAGTGAAATCGTGCGAGGGTGACCGAGGATGGTGGCTTGATCTCGGGCGAGCAAGGGAGGAAGACGGGAGGAAGCACGCTTCTTACAGCGCGCGGCTAAGCACCTGAGGAGGAGGGATGAGGGTAAAAGAAGGAGGGCTTTCTACTACGGCGGCGGCTTCGTATGGCGCGGCTGAGTGCGGCCGCGCAGGCCTTATCTTGAAAGCGACATGCAATGAGTACAGAGTCTAGGTGCGTCGAGGACTCATAGCTTCGTGTGTGCTGTGTTCCCGCAGCTTAGTTGGCGTTCAAGTGAGAGGAAGCACGAAGGTCAATTCGCTCGCTGCTTCTGCCGCTCTTCCTCACGCCAGCGTTTTGACAGCGAGTGCCCGCGCTTATCGAGTGAGATGTGTTTATGTTTATGTCTTTTACAAAATGTAGAATAATTAGAGCATAATTAAGACCCACCCATATGAGTACAAATTGTTGCGCGAATATAGCTAAATCATGACAGTCATGATTCTCTCTTCGTGGGGTTAGTAAATCTCTATCCGAAAGAAGTATAATATAACACAATAACAGCCGAAATGTAGAATGTTCCGTATTGTCGCGCTGGTTACGGTCGGCAAATGCTTCACAACAAACTTCCACGTTTAGTAAATAACCATAATACAAAACAAATTGATATTCGCGAAGTAAAATTATCTGCCTTGGTACGCGTTTTTTCTAGCCTAAACCTCTAGAGCTGTATTTGATTTGCATTTAATTATATTCTGAAATGCCACTATTAAAATGCGTACGTTGCAATGAAGTGTTGTGCTGGTGTATGAAGCTGATGTGAAGTGATGTATGCTAATGCATGACGCTCTGTGTAGGGCAGTAACTAGTTATGTGTTTAATTTGATGGTTTTGGTCAAAACGTACGACAACGTAAACAAAATGTTTGTGCCTCTGCTGCTGTTTTTTCCAGTACGGGGGCGAGCCTCCAGCCATCCTTGAATGGCTTTTTCCTTCACCTCCCATGACATTTATTATTGCGATAGCAATTATACGGACAATCCAAGCGCATTTTTGCCATCGCTGTCGTCGTTGCCGTGAGGTTCCGTATAAAGTCCAATTGCGATAAAATCGTCGCCGCGCGCCGTGCGTTGTGCGTGCGAGTGAAAGCGTGCGAGGGTACGTGAGCCGGCCACCGCAGCTTAATCTCACGCACGCGAGAGAGGAAGGCGGCCGGAAGCGCATGGTCTTCGTTCAGGTGCGAGGCACGGGGAGGAGGCGACGGAGACAGGAGGGGGAGAGGAGGATGCGTTCTGCTTACGCGGCAGCTGCTCCCGGAGCAATCTTGAAAGCAATCTGCGACGCGACCAAAGTGTGCGCCCACGGGCGCCTCACCTTCAAAGCTATCTGCGATAGGCCAAAGTGCATTCGCCGAGTGCCGGTAGCTTCGTATGCACTGCGCTTCCGACGTTTAGTTCGCGTTGAAGCAAGAGCCAGCGCGAAGGTTAATTTGTTCGCTGGCGCGCTTTCTCACTCCAGCGTTTTCACGAGCTCCAGCGGTCACTGAGCGACCTGTGCGCGCGTGACACCATGCTTGTTTATTTGGTTAGTAAGCGAACATTTATAACCTCATACGGCCGATAAGATTACTATGCTTACTTCGTATAGCTGTCTACTAATTTGCTATCGCAATCGATGCTTTGCCTTTCGGGAGAAACTGCGACCTTTTGCGATAAACCAATATAGAATCAATCAATCAATCATTGTTTGCCTGTGCGCGCGGGACACCATGCTTCTTAATTTAGATAGTAAGCTAATGTTTGCAAGTTTATGTAGCCGATAAAACTATTATCCTTACTTCGTATAGCTGTCTACTAATTTGCCATCGCAATCGATGCTTCGCCTTTCGGGCGAAACTGCGACATTTTTGAAACGTTGTTGCTCAGCAAAAGTCCATCAAAGTTGCTAAGTCTTTTGAAATAGAATGCAACCCATCTTTTACGACAAAACATTAACTAAGCACGAGAAGACGCCGTCAAAATTCGAGGCGTCCCAACTGGCTCGTGCGGGAACTTCAATATGGCATCGCCGTCCGAAATTCGCTTTCGCGTCTTCTCTGACTTACCGAGTCGCTCCTCTCCGTATGACTGGCTTTACTTAGTATTGCAAAAGAATAATTATTGTAAAAGAAAACTCATATTGTTCTTCGATTGAGTGTCCCTTTAGGATTCAGGCTTGCTGATACTACAAATGTCAGCGGTTACTGAAAGTTACTGGCCGACAAGTGCGCTCGCGATCGCGTAATCGCGAGAGAAAAATACAGTTGCTGTTACGAGTGGCGAAACGGCGACAGAGGTGAACACATGAAAGAATGATGCGAAAACAAATCATAAAACGGAAATAGAAGGCGTAGTGTGGATGGCGGGAGTGAGGGGAGGGATAGTGTCGGCGTAGACGGTGCCAGAATATGAAGAAGCGTCAACTTTGCGGAAATTTACCATTGAACAATAAGACAACAGATGCGAAGTTCCATGAGAACTCTCAGACGCGGTACATATTGAAAAATAATCAAAACAGGTGCGCAAGCACATCCCATACTGCAGCACACAGACATAAATAAGCACGTATACAGGCGACAGGCACTCCAAGCACGGAAATCCGGGGCGCGACACGCAACGGCAACCGGCAAGGTTTCTAGTGACGGTCATCGATCGCTGTGGCTTTTGCTGCTCTATGCAGCGGAATTCGTCATCGGGAACGGAAAATGTCGCGAGGATGGCCGAATATTGGGGGAGTGTACTTTTCACGTTTCAGAAAAAAAACGGACTACCAGTAAGGACAGAAAAATGCTGGAAAGTATGAGAGCAAAGGTGAAAATAGATTTGGAAGTGAGAAGGAGAAGACGAAGTAAGAAGAAGTAGAAGAAGACGAGAGAATAATAAAAAGGACAACAAACAAACGACATCAATAACAACGATGACTCGAGAGGTTATAGGAGGTGCAGCTTTAATTGGTACTTTAATTAGTTCCAATATCCACCAGCTGTCGGGTTTATTTTTGTAGCCAGAAATGAATGGGAGAGGTTGGTAGTAAATTCCAACAATTCCAACTTTTTCATGACAATCGACATAAGCAATACAGATTACATTACTTTCTGTGACCTAACACTCTCCCCCTTTTTTTCTGCCATCAAGGACCAAGGCGCTTCGTACGTCGGTGCAGGCATCTCTGAATAATTAAAAGAATTATAGCCGAAATCCAAAAGCTATGAGGACACTGAATATGCGCGCGTGTTTCAGTCGCTGAAATTCCTTTTCTTGGTCTAACAAAGCTAGAAGGCTATGCGCAGATGGCGACATCTCATAGGACAGGTTGTTTTTCTCTCTTACAGATGCCGAGCAATCCTGGTGATGACAAAGTACGGCCGAGCGATAACGGTCGCGAAGATTTTTTCAATCAACTTTACGTAGCCTGATAAACCCCCCACTTTGCAGAGCAAACAGAGGAACCGTTGAGCTTCGGAATAAGCACAATGCGGCCATCGCGAAAACTGTCTGGGAAAGTGCCACCCTCAAGCCACCTGCGAGTAACAACGACAATTAATAAGATGATAGTGTCTGATCCTTTTGTTTATTACGTGTCCTTCTGGTGCGTGTTTCCACAGAGCTTGCTCTTGAAAACCTTATGACCCTCTAAATATAAAAAAGACGCTATGACACATATTTAAAGAAGTGCAGGAAGCATTTTATTAACTAACACATATTTCATCAACAAAAGAATTCTCTTTCTGCAAGCGGCCTTAAAAAATCACGATTTGATTAAAATTCGAGAAGATGAGAACGGACATAGTGTGCTGCTCTGGAGAGCCACCGGTAGCGTTACAACATGTATAGGCACATCTGCTTTTCTCGTAAAATCGCAAAAAAAAAGAAAAAAAGAAAAAAAAAGTTATTGCGCTTACCGGTGCTCTGTTCTTGCTGCACTTTTGCAGAAAGATTACACTTCGTAGTCCCGATCGTTCGATGTAGCACTTGGCGCAGTTACTTGCCTGGTTTTTAAGGAAAAAAAAGTGAGGTTGCTTTCGTGTGTGGGAAAGCTAGCTTCTGCGAAGGCGGTGCTAGAGAATTAGAGTCGCTGTATAGGCTCCCTTTAGGGTAGGCCGCCTATACAGCAACTTTAGCTAGAATAAACTTGTGTCGTCACCTGTCGGCATCTGCGGAAAGAAGCCGTTCCGGGAGGGTTGCCGCATTTCAAGAGGAATGGGCTGCCCGCAACTGCTTGAGGTGGTTCACCGTTATACAGAACGTTGTTGAATCAGTATGCACTTAAAATGTTGCAAATATACTCGCTGCGGAGCAGTAGTACAGTTCATTTCACTTAGGCAGGAGTTCGACATGCTGATGAAGAGCGAGCAGAAAGGGTTTTTTCATTATGGACACTTGTATTCCTTGTCCTTTATTGCTGCACAGTAAGTGCAAGCATTATAGGTAGAATCACATTTTCATAAGGAAGGCATAACAAGGAGTAGAAGAAAAATAAACACGAAAATAGTATTTTTTTTTACTAACACCAAAAAAAACTCCCGTAAAGTAAGCGCGAATGCATTTAATTATTTAGATTTCTGTATCGTGCGGCCTCTAGAGGGGTAATCGACCTATACAAGCCACCAGAGGGGGTCCTGGTGCTCATTAGTACGCATGCTGTTTCCATCGGAACTATCGTCGTCAAACGTCACCATTGACAGGAACAGCGTGAAGTTTATTTCGCTTTAAGTTTGAGGATGCTATAATTCCAGAAATTTCACGTTTCTGAATGAGCCTATAAGTACGAGATTGGCAGTAGAATCAATGACATGCGGGGGTATGATATTTAATGTGTTGGTAAATTTGCGCGGCCGATCATGCACTAAGAATAAATAATACCCTCTGTTTCTAATCAAAATAAAGCAGTTGTAAGAGTTACTCTAACGGCAATCCCGCAGACTACAGAACTCTGGGAATGCGTGGAGCGTACTGCAGTGTTGATATGCGTTAAACGTAACGACTGTAATGGTAAAAAAATGGCAAAAATAAATTTTTGCCTTTTTTAAAGAGAGAGAGAGATAATGAGATGAGCGGAAGCGTGGGGGGACGCGCGCTATCACGGAGAGCGAACACACTCAATCTCCCACGCGCAAGCAAGGAAGCGGAAAGCCAGCGCCGGAGGGAGCAGGGGGGGGGGGGGGGGGCACTTCTCTGCCAACAACCGCGCTCGTCGCTCCGCACAGTCTCTTATCTCTCCCACGCGCAAGCCAGGAAGCGGGAAGCCAGCGCCGGAGGGAGCATGGGGGGGGGGGGGGGGGGGGGGGCGCACTTCTACGCTTCCAACAACCGCGCTCGTCGTTCGTTCGACCGCACCGTCTCTTATCTCCACACGGCTCCGACCTTTATGCCGCTCAGTTTCCGTTGATAGAGCGCACGTACCTTCGCCCGCTGCGCGGGCGAAGGTACGTTGCGCTGCCAGCGTTTTGACAGTCGTTGGCTGTAGTCATTCAGTGTGATCTATTCATGTTTGTTTGTGCGCGCTCACACCACGCTTGTTCATTCAGTTAGTAATAGTCGGGCCACATTTTCCAAAGAGAGAGAGAGAGATAAATGAGATGCGAAAGTCAGGGAGGTTAACGGCCTTTTTTTTTTTTTTAGCCCTTTTTTAAAAGCAGACGTTTCTTATAATGGTAGCATGAACCTAGCTGCTATGAGTGCCATGGAGCCGCTAGGAGAGTTTTTCTGTGCAGACCATAGTCGACACACTTTTTTTAGAAAGAAGCTATAGTTAAAGAACGCAGCTGTGAACACAAAGTTGGAACAGCACGCGCATTTTCTTGAAGAATTTTGAATGTCTAAAAGGCACTAAGTCTGATAATTGTAACTTCGTCACGGCATACGTTGTATTTGTGAAAGCAATTCATTTTGTTCGACATATTCACTTATTTGTGTTGTCGTAATCACTTTCCTTACCATGTTCTCGTGGCTCTTTCATGTGTGTTCGTGCGCGCTGTATTTTCCAACAAAGAGAGACGTCTTTTCTACTTCAGTATAAACATTCAAATATTGTGAACTGCTCAGAAACATTTGTTTTTATTGTATGTAAACTTTAGAGCTGTTGCCACTAACGCGTTTTCTATATTCCTTGTTTAAAACCTTTTTCAGGCACATTTCTGAATAATCAAAAGCGGAGTAGCCGGCACCTTCTAGGAGGCACCAAAGTCTTCTTAAACACAGTTATTAATAATAATAAAAAAGCCATACCTTACTTCAACACACCCTCTTTTGTAATTCCACCATGCCAGCTCCTTCCGACAAAGTCATTAGACATCAAAATTGAGCGAGCGGGGACGTAAGCCCCTTCGAACAAATAGATACCTAGCTTCATGCACAAAAACAGACATCCGCGGATGCATAGTGCCACTCTATAACTTCGACTCATTAACAAAGTCACGGTGACCCCGGGGTTGTAACTTCACTGATGGTGCGTGGTACCGCATAACCGGTTACCGCGCTAATGATTCGGAAGAGGAAATAAACAAAAATTAGTCGGTCACCTACACTGCAGCTGCCTCTACAAAGCGTAACTCGAAAAGTCTTCGTACTGAAAGGGTCCAGCAGGCAGGGCGACTTTCGGACGTCAATTACCGAAGTTGTGTGGCTACAAAAGAAGTTGCACAGAGGGTGGCGGAAAAGAAACTTGACGGATGGAAAGTGTAGGCCCACATAATGCTCAAGGAAGGCGAGGGATACTGAAGGAGAGAAAGGACCCAGGATAAAAAGAGAGAGAGCAGAGAGAGTAAAAGGCTGCTCCGCTGCCAGGAACAATGGCCCAGCTCCAGAAGCTACAAAAGGTCCGGAAATGCCCGGATGCTGCCGAAGTAACGCCCGAAGCAACAGAGACAAAAGTTGTGAAAAAAAAAGAAGCGCGAAGAAGGAACTGAGGGAAAGAGAAAAAAATCAGAAAGAAGAATGGTAAGGCGTAACCGAGCTGGTCAAGAACTCTAAACCATAATATCTGGGAGGACGACTCTGCGTAAGATTCAGCAGACAAAAAATTAAAAAAAAGGAATTGCGGGACAAGAGAATATACGTATGAAAGTTGTGGACGGCGCTTTGCTGGCATTTGTCCTTAGTGCAGTGGCGCCCCTATTTTCATCCAGTGTGCCATGCGTCTAAACGAGAACCTACTTCACAAAAGATTATTTTTTTTCTTTCTGTTTGTGACGTTTACCAGTAAAAAAAAGAACAAAAGAGCATGAATAGGTAGAGCTACGAGCAACAAGCCACATTTATGCTTTTCCAGCGAGAGAAAAGGCATAAAACACCGATGACGATGACGCATACTGCAAGTTCAGTCTCCGCAGCCAGATATCTCTTCTTTACCGCAAAGTCCATTAAACTTCGAATGGCGCTCCTCTACGCAAGTATAGAAGCACTGCCGCTAGCGAGCTTCGCTATTGACATAGTGTGAATAGAGGAATAATGCGCCCTTCGTTCTGTTATGTAGAGTACGGCGTTTTATGGGTGTTGCGCTTAGTAACTGCTCGCACTATTGCTCGTCAAGAACGTTGTGAACGAGAGAAATGACAGGGCGTCAATTCCGAGAAGTTCCTTCAGAGAGAGACCTCTCGTCGCCCGCTCAGGAACTGTGCCGGCAGAGAACAGAAGAGTGCCCACGCAAATGCACACATCCCCAGCGAATAGTTACATTAGTTCGTGAAAAATCGTATGCGAACATTCAACTTCGGCAAATGCTGACAGCAAGGGCATCACTGAAAAGGTTTCGTGCGAAGTACGTGATAACCTCTTTCTTCTCGTGCCGTAGAAAGCCATAAATAACAGATCAAGTTTCTTGAACAAATTAGGCCACGAGTAAGTCGTTAGTGCGAAACACAGTCGTGAAGTTTGCATTTCTGGACTTCTTTGTAGGGTAACAGCGGGACGAGTTTTCTGTGTTAGAGGAGTAGAAAGGGTAGAACTTGACGAAATTCCAACGTACCGCGACATTCCATACCTATACGAAGGTCATCAAGCTCTGCGCCCCGCTGTAGAGTGGTTGTAGTCGCAATACATTAACTGAATACGGCTCAGGAACTGTGCCGACAGATACCAGAAGAGTGCCCACGCAAATGCACACATCCCCAGCGAATAGTTACATTAGTTCTTGGTAATTCACCGTTTCAGAGGAAGGAAAATGAGGTTAGATTTTAAGTTATATTACACGATTGAGTCCATGTAGGAGTTAGGAGGACCGCCCGGTTCGGTCGCCGAAGTCTGGCATTGTTTCTTGCCATGTAGCTAAAATCTTACACGTACTGGTATTTTATACCTTTTCGACATTCAAAGTTCTTGACATTTTCACAAATTGCTTTTCAAGAAAGAACACGTCTAGAGAAGTCTCCTTGAATATGACTGTAGCTTTCAAAGAAGGAAAGCAGCTTGCACGAGGAATAGCAATGTGGATTTGAGCAATTACTAAACAAACAGCAGCTAACCTTTCATTTAGTAATATTTTTAACTCAAAACGTAATTGTGGAAATGAAGTAGTGCGACAATGAACCTTGACTCAGCATTAATTATCAACACTAGAACCAACCAAGAGATTTCCACGTTTCAGTTAGTTATGCCTGGCAGTACAGGCTATTGGGTATTTTGTTGGTCTGATAATTTGAATCCACGGGAATACATGGAAAACAAAGCATTTGATAGCTGAGCGGTCTTCCACAATAAGGTGGGACAGTTGCGATATTCCATGGTCTGCTTCCGTTTGATTTATTATTGAAAAGAATAAACTCCTACGCGTACTACATCGACGCATTTCGTAGCAAACTTCCGGAACGCATATCTAAAAACAGGTAATAGTCCAATAATGCTTGCTAAATAGCCCAGATTTATTGCTTCAATTTCGTAATTGCAATGACTACACTAAAAGACTCCACTAGACTAAACGACTGCAGTAAAATACTGAAAGGTCATTTCGTAGAAAGTCTTCATTTGACAAATGATGTCAATTTGGAATTGAACATTTTATAAATGAATGCAATTTGTCTTGCCCTGTAACAATTTCCTCCTCTTGGGGTGATTCACTTAAAGAGGCAAAACTTCGCAATTTTCAACTTGTGAACTGTTGAACTGTTCACTGAACTATTCACAACTGTTCACAAACTTCACAATCTTCAACATGTGAACTGTTGAACTGATCATTTTGAACTGTATTTATGGTAGATTCTGCTTATGAGTGGCACCGGCTATTCCTCTATTCTGACATGATAGTTGAGCTCAAAATGATGGAGCTCAAACCAACTTTTAGAAAAAAAATACACTTATATTATTTCTAAGGTTCCCGCAGACAAAATACAAATATTCTTGGGCGGTTGTAAATTACGTATATTTAAGTGCCATACTCCAAGCGCAGTACTCGCCAACACGGAGTGTTTTTAGAGTGTTTCTGGGGCTCTGAAATTTAATTTGGAAGGAAGAAAAACTGCAAGAAAAAACAGGAAACCAAAACAGAGCACAGGCATAATGTTGTACCAGAAGGCAAGTCAGCGTGCTCATTAGTCCATCCTTTCAAAGTAATGACCCCCTGCAGCGTTTTCCCAGGGTATAAGCTTGGACAATAGTAAAAGAATTGAAAACAACAAGAAAATATGTAAAGAACGAGATAGAGCACATATATAACTGTATGTCCGTGAAGTCAGGGGCGAAGAATGAAAAACAAAAGCAAAACAAATCTCATCACGGCAGGCCACCGGTCTGTTCTAGGGTGCCAGGCAAACATCGTGAAGAGACCGTTACGCGAACAGAGTGAAACAACCATGGACGTGTACGCAGTACCTTTAGCGTAGAGCTTTCGGCGGAGAACGGAAAGGGAACACGCGACGAGCCCCTTAATGCAACTAGAGCGTTGAGGCGTGAATGGCCAAAAGCCTCGGCCGCGACCTGAGTTTGAGCCGGAGGAAGGACACATTTTACCGACCCCACAAAGGCGACGAGTCGAGCAAAAACCGAGGTGCACTCAGCACGTTTCGACGTGCGTTTGTCAACGCTTGCGATACCGAGGGACGTGAGATGAACGGAATGTTGACCCGTGTATACTTTGTCTTATTGATTTCGTTGTTGTTTTATTGGTTTATCAGAATAAAGTAGCGTTAGTAGTTAACGTCTTGATCCTTTGCCAAGGGCTATAGTTATAGATCTATGTACTTTAGATGTATATACAAAAGAGTTTCGTGCTGTGTGTTTCGAAAGGTATACGCTATGAATATCGGATGACGACGGATGACGACAGAGAATGAGATTTTGTTTGCGCTCTATAGCAGACAAAATAACAACGTAGCTCCTTCCTTGAGTCGCAGGACAAAATTTGGGTAAAATCAATCTACGAACTAAGACAAAGAAGAATAATAATAAGAAAAGGCGAATTTGGGTGTGCTATTCTGGACATCGCAAAAATTCTGTCATGCTGTTAAATTCTGTAATGATGACGTTTTGAGCCAATCGGAAAGGCCGTAGTAGCCCTCTAAGCCAATCAGAGCGGAAAAGATTCGACAGTATGGCGGAATTCGACAATGTCCACAACAGCACCCCGGATGATGCCCGATGATGAAACCAAGATAATGCACACCGAGTACATGAAAATAAAGAGACCGAAAAGAAATCCAAATAGGGTGACGGGGAATGCAGAGGTTATTTAATTATTTATTTAGTTATTTTTATTAATTTTTTATTTATTTGTATACATCGGCGTGTTGAGACTTTTAATTAGGAGTGTTTAAACAGCAGCAAAAAATATTTTACGAAAAACCCATGAGAACCACAGACATATACGTATAAGTATAAACTGCACATTCAACTAAAGCATACAGCTTACAAAATCAGGAAAACGAATTTGCTCAAGCACCCGCGCTACCCATGTCCCATTGATTCCACTGGCGAATTGTAAAAGGAAAAGAAGTGTAGTTTCACCCGGATGTTGAAGCATTGACAGCAATATCAATGTTTATCGTTGTGCTTGAGCTCCTCGGACGGTGTCGTAACTCCCACGCGGATGTGACACGGTGGCGCCACGCAGTACGCAAGTAAACTTCTGCTGGGCAGAAGGATCAGCGTGCTGAAATGATGACGTGCGTCGCCGATGGCGTCGCAGGCGTCACACCTCCATGGTGCACGAGATGAGACTGACGGAGAAACCATCAGCGCTATAGTCATGCAGCGCCAAGTGCAATATTAGGTGACGTTAATTGTACGTTTACTGTCCGTTCAGATCAAACCAGTACATACACACAGCAGTTCAGCATGAACCCTGTGAGCGCTTATACTTTGCGTGCGCACAATGTTCATAGCACCAGCGGAAGCTGCTGCACGCGCCGTCGATAGCGGGGTAGCATGACAACGCCGTCGATGCGCACACACGTTGAACATCTGTGTAACTGTTGTCGCAGTGAATATAAGTGTGCAAATACGTTCGTATACAACAACCTAGTTCTCGAACATCCTTAGCACGATCGTGTCTGTTAGACATACAGTTTATAGAATAACCCGCTGTGATTTCTCAAGCGGCTATGGCGCGAGCTCGTGCTAAGCACGAGGTCGAGAGATCAATTTCTGACCTCGGCGGCCACATTTCGATGGTAGCGAAACGCAAAAACACTGATGTGCCGTGCATTGGGCACTCGTTAAAGCTCCCTAGGTGGTCAGAACTAATCCGGAGTCAACTACCACGGAGTGCTTTCTAATCAGATCGTGGTTTTGGCACGCATACAAGCCCAGAATTAAACAAGGAGTTTCTGAAATAAAGGCGCTCATGGAGACTCATAAAGTACGCCTAACTTCAGGCTCACCACGGCACTCGAACTCACCAGATTGTGATTTAGCCACGCTCAATCGAACACAGGCTCACCCGAATAAGATCCAATAGGATGTATACTAAAACTGTCCACTCTCAGACCCCCCACCGGCTTCATTTGCACTCAAACAGACTCCCACCCACTCCCAGATTAAGAGGTGACTCTGAGTTAATCTCACTCTTTTATAATGAACTGTAGGACTAATTACAATTGAGAGGCAAACTGTGATTTAATTTCATACTCTTAATCAGTGGGAGCTGTATCCACAACCTTCGCATGACGCATGCGATGCGCTACCAATAGACTTACGGTGACAGCGGAGAGCAGCCAACCATCCCCCGTCATCATCATAATCCTTGTTATTATTATAAAAGATTGATTAATTGATCATTAGGACAGTTGAAATGACAATACTCCACAGCAGTTTTCCTCAAAATTAAAGTAAGCGAGGTCATGTGATATGATAGTTAAAATTGGCGCATTCAGCCAAAAAAATGACACATTCTCCCATCTCACGAAACGCATGTTTCCTCCCAAAGAGCGGCAGTAGAAATCAGATCACTACTCTTGTTCATTCATTGACGTGAAAAGGAAAACAGGTGTCTTTGTCACGACATACTAGCCAAGACTGCTCCCTTTCCCTTGATTGAGTTGTAGTATACTCCGAAAAAGAAACTAAAGAGGGAAATATAAATTCTTGCACTAGTCATGCTTTTGGGGGGATGTGTCCGCAAATGGTGAAGTAACGACAGAGTGACGACGACACAATGAGGGCGGCGCAACGATTATGACTTAACCACAACGGCCTGAGGACCGCGGCGTGACTACGGCGTAATTACGAAACAAGCACGATGTTGACGGCATGTCGATGACCGCATGATTACGACGGGGTGACCAGTGAACGATGACGACGGTGGTAAAGACTTGACGAAGACGGCACGTGACGAACGAACGAAGACAAACGAAATGACGAACACGGAACGGTGACGAATGAGTGAAGTCGATAGGCTATATCCGGCATCTGGTCTGGCACATATCCGGATGACGAACAAGTTACGATGACTATTTGACAACGAAGGTGTATTTATGTAGGAGATCACGTCGGCGCGTGCGTATATCATCTGCCGACCTCGGCCGACTCGCTTTGCACTATATCCGCTACTGGTGTGCGCTATACCCTAGATTGCACTCGTGCAAGACAGCAGCCGGCAGCCCAAACATAGCTATAGTGGCACATGACCAGCGTCCCAAGTCGTTGTATAATGAGCTAGACAGGTGCAGCCAGCACCCGAAAAGTGGGGAGAAAAGCCATAGAAAGCTTAGCTTTAAAATACACCAGAAAACGTTTCTGTGACATCAGATGACTGCTTCGCACAAATAGTCAAATAAAACAGTTCACATCCAACTGCGCTTATACATTTCGCTGCCATACTTTTGTACGCGATTTCGACGTTCAAGTGTGTGCCTACGATGACTATAACTTATGCACGCTTAGTTTGACGTGCTAGGGCGCGACCTCGGCCTTTCTGCATAACGAGGGCTTTTGCTCTGAGAGCACGTTCCAAGAAACGCTCCTTTGACGTTTCCGTGGAGCCGCTCTCAGATCGCGCTCGGATGAAATGCGTCTCGCGACAGAAATCATAAGGCCCTCAGCTCGGCGGTTCGTTTCCGTTCCACTTGTTGTCTCTTCGCTGGAGGGAAGCAGGTACTTCAAAGGAACCGCTCAATCAAGTACGCATACCTTCGTCCTGATTGAGTAGATAAAAGACGTGAGCATTGCATTAAAGGAAAAATTACTTTGAGAGACGCCGTTCCGGTTCGAGCACCTACCTTCTTATTTGTTTCTACTTCGCACCACATCACCTCCGCCCGTCTCCTACCTCCATCCCTCCATCCTATACATTACTGGCAATGATATACCTCGACAGGGACATCTGAGAATGCAGCGTATTGGAAAGAGTGCGTCATTTTGCGATTGTTATCGCTGACAATTCGGAAAATTTGGAAACATCGAAAGCATAAAACAAAAAAGCATAAGATGAACGCATTTTTTAAAGAAAAAAAAAGAAGGCTTGGCCACATTGGCTTTTGTTCATTTCGTGAGGCAGCAACTGTCTGTAATCAGACAAATGAGGTTTCTCTTTCTTATATACATTTTTTTTCATGCTGCTTAACGGGGACCTAATTTGCAAAGCTCTGAAGACTAGAGCAGAAACGACTGGAATTTAGAAAGACATGTTAGTTGTTCATTCTTACAGATAAATTGAATAATAGAACTCATGAGGGTACTTTTCTCTCGGCAGAAGTTACTCATACTTCTGCCCCTTTAGAGTATTCAAGGGTCACAACATCAAGAAAAGTATTTTCACATCACGTGCCACTCGCAAGATCATCATGACTTTGAAAATTCGCTCTATAGAGTGGCAATGGGTATTCTTTAGCACTGATGTCTGAACATGGAGGGTGCGATCAAACACGATTCTTGTTTCTTGCTTACCCTATGTCTGCAGACACATCTTTAACGCGACAACGTTAAGGACCCCGTGTCGCACAAAATCCGGCGTAGGCGTGAGGCGTGTTCCATCAGAAAAAAATCATCCCGAACCACTTCCACGCAGGCCCTCCACGTGGATTAGAGGCGTTGCTGAACTAGTTGAATTTGTCAAAGTAAAATGCGTAAGAAAATTCGTGAAGTCTGATTTACACACAACCTACCGACATGATAGCGTCGGGTTGTAATTTCCATATACGAGAAAATATTTTAAATATACGAGAAAACATAATTCTGTTACGCAGCAACTCAAACACAAACCGCTTTTTCCTTGGTTACGGAGGTGTGAACCATAGCACTGCCCTGCATTGCCGCCCGGACCGGCCCACAATTGTTTTCTATCGCACCCCGTGTATGGGAAATCCGGTGTCGGTTTTGGCGTCAATGGTGCCCCATTATGCCATCGCGTCCCACTCTTAAAAGCGAAGCTTAAACGTCCTCCAAGTTTTTATCGTGGAAAGTCACAGCTCGCTACGCATTCGTAACGCAGTAAATGACGGCAACAGGAAAGCGGTACACAAGGCACAGCGCGTGCCAAATAACTGAAAGTGTCATTAAGAAGAACCGCAATTGTTGTTTTCTACGCTGGTTTCAAGTATTCATTTTAAGCAAGCATTCATTTGATGTTGCTCAGCTCTCGACCCTATATTTTAATCAACGCAACTCATAATTACCAGCGCTCACCATCGTTTATACCGAGGAGCTTCACCGAAATCTGTCTCGTTGAAAGGCACTTTACAAAGGGTATTATTATGAAGAAGTTGCCTTGTCCATTATCTGAAAGCAAAACAGACGAGCTTCCGACCGCAGACTCGTTGTACCTTATGTACCGTTGTACTACCTACACTGATACACTCACCTGCCTAACTGGTGGCGCTCTATGGAGCTGCCTGCGCCGGTTCTCGTTCTCGACGTCGCCGTTAAAGAGTGTGCTCGAGTTACCCTTGTCATCGAATTATAACTGTCGAAATGGGTGGACAAAAATTACATACTCGGGGAACCGCAGAATGGGTTCAGACCAGGCAGACGCTTAGAGGATAATATGTGTGTAGAGTGCATAGAGATTTCAGTAGCTCAGAATAGACCTTTACGGATAGTATTTCTAGATATCAGAGGAACCTACGACAACGTAGACAGGGAATTGTTATGGGATATTCTTAAGCACGAAGGCATACACGATGATTTCGGGGAGCTGCTGAGGAAGATATAGAGACAACCGAGTACAAGTTGTATGGGAAGGTCGAAAATGTAATGAAGTGGTAGAATTATTATTATTATTATTATTATTATTATTATTATTATTATTATTATTATTATTATTATTATTATTATTATTATTATTATTATTATTATTATTATTATTATTATTATTATTATTATTATTATTATTTGAAAACATACATATACATGACAGGAAAGAGAAAATGAGGAGCAGGCTGGCAACTGACACCGGAAGGGGCACAATGCTTGCCTACTCTACGCGTTATGTTAAGGACATAGAAAGACGACCGGAAAACAGTGAATTAGGGTTTGATTTATCCTACACGCGTAATGGACATATGGTGCAACAGAAGGTCCCTCGACTGATATATGGGAACGACATAGTGCTACTAGCGGACACTGCAAGATATTTACAGACACTTGCGAACATCTGTGGCAACGCAGTGGCAGATCTAGGCCTTAAGTTTAGCCCAGAGAAATCGGTAATTACGATCTTTAATGAAGAGACGAGTAATTGCGTGATGCAATTCAACAGCAACTCATACCCATAGTCAAGCAATATAAATACCTCGGCGTATACACAAACGAAGGAAAGACTTACTTAAACACCTATCAAGATAACCTGAAAATAAAGAGGAAGCGGAATGCAGAAATAATGAAACATAGAGTGCTTTGGGGCCACAATAAGTATGAGGTGGTGCGTGGAATCAGGAAAGGAGTAATAGTGAAAGCGATAACATTCGCAAATGCCATTCTCTGCTTAAAATCGGATATCTTGTCGGGGTTGGAAGTTAACCAAATATCGGTATGCCGGTTGGCTTTGGGGGCCCACGGTAAAATCACAGAGGCAGTGCGGGGGGACATGGGTTAGGAATCTTTTGAAGTGATAGAAGCGCAGAGCAATATTAGTTTTGAAGAAAGACTCAGGAACACGGATGAATATAAATCGGCGGCTAAAGCGCAGAAGTATCTGTACCTGAAAATCGTGGACACAGAACGGAGGCAGCGGTCAAGAAACTTGGCAACCAACTACAAACTGTAAATGGACAACCAGGTGTCATCAGAAAGAAAGTGAGAGAAATTGAGACAGTTAATTGGATGGAAAGAATGGAACAAAAATGACCGTGGATTTACAAGAATGAGAAGGAAAAATTTGAAGGGAAAATTTGTACGAGAACACAAAGGGCAGTGCCTTGCTATTTGAGGCTCGAGCTGGTTTTCTAAGGACAAAAACATACCGGAGAAAATATTCGCAATGAGACGAGGCATGTGCATGCTGCAGCAAAAAAAAACCAGGAACCACTCAGCACATTCTAGTGGAATGCAAAGGGATTCACCCAGTGAGACCCGTAGGTAATGTACACCTTCCAGACGCGCTTGGATATTAAATTAAAGGAAGCATCAACCGGTGCGCAGGCGAAATGGGGCAATAGAGGTTTAGAGTATTGGTGGAAAAAAGTAGAGAAGAGAGTGAAACGACCGGATCTGTTCGAGGCATAGGTAGCGGTGGAAGGTAGATAGAGAAGTTTGGAGGATGAAGGAAAAAAAAAAAAACACCGCCCAAGCACTCCGTACAGATGGTTAACCAGCGAAGCTTAAACGTGAGGCCCCGGTGTTTAGGAGTGGGTTATTCCCGACGCTGTATTGAAGCGTTTCTCAATTATTGGTTACATGTTTGTGTTTCTAGTGGAAGGCAAGCACCAATGGCGGGCGGACGCTGCTAACCACGACGCCGAGCTAACTCGAGATATCGAACGCATGCGACAACGGCGAGCCGAGGAGCCGGCGTTGCGGGCAGCGCAGGTACGACGCAGAGAACGACGTCACTAACGGCGCTGCCAATGGCGTGCGCTTTGGTGCGACGTAGAGAACGACGTAAGTGACAGCGCAGCCAATGGAGACGTTTAGCGAAACATGGGACGAACGGTTTTTTGTTTCGCTTTGCCATATACAGCTTTCGCTGTAAAAGAAAGAAGATTAAGGAGAGGTACAAAAAAAATGCTAGAATGAAGAACATGTATAGAATACCTGATTAAATCAATTAGGCGAGGTGACCTTCTGTAACCGGCCCGTTTCAAAGGAAATGCCAATAAATCATCCACATCATCATCACCACCATCATCATCATCACCGTCCCTCCCGAGCATCGACGGTACATGGTTGCAGTACACACGCGCGTGCTGTACAAGGGCTTCACTGCTGCGTCGTACTTAGATTTAGGCGTATTCTGATTTATTGTAGTGCTTGTATAGTCAGAATGCTTATCTGCACGTCAGCCAACATTGCAAAGCGTTTATTTACAAAAGAAGCAACTGCCCCAAAACTGGTGCGTTATTCCGTTCCTCAGCAATTAATTACTTTTTCGCGCGTTTCATTCTTCGTGTTGGTGACCACGCAAGTGAGGAATGGCCTGATTTCTAGAGCACGAGCTTGGCGAAACTTTTTATGCGCTCTTTCGTTGAGCCTTCTTGTATAGACAAAGTCTGTTTCGTCAGAATAGTATTTAACTGAGCTAGTTGGTTCGTAGCTAAGACGAGTTTTGAACAGCTGAATTCAAAAAAAAAAAAACGAACAAAAGGACTAAGGAAGAGAATCTGTTTAGACGAGATTTTTTCGCTTCAAAATCTGCAACGACATTCAACAATTTTCGGATACAGTATGCCCGTCTTGCAATGAGCGACAAATCAATGTCAGTGACGATGCGGTGGAAAACGGTCTCCACGAGAAAGAAAAACAATATTCACGTGATAATACTCTGCTGTGTGGACGACTGTCATCATCGCACCTTTATTCTTGCGATCGTCATCCCCATAATAATAATCATCATCATATACCCCTCTTTCGATCCCCCTTTCCCCTTCTATATGTGCAGAGTAAAACTAATGAATGAAATTACGCGTTCTTCCGAGCCAAAACCACGATATGATACGAGGCACGTCGTAGCAGGGACTCCAAATTAATTTTGACCCCGTGGGGTTCTTGAACGAGCACCCAGGTTTAATTGCATGAGCGTGGCTGCATTTCACCCTTGTCGAAACGCGGCCGCCACTGCCAGCCAGGATCTAAACCCCGTCCTCGAGCTCTGCAGTGCAAGGCACATCCACTAAGCCACCAAGGCGGGCCCGTGTGCTGAGTTAAAAGTTAAAAGCACTCAAGCCCGGACCGATCCCTTTGCCGTACTCTAAATAGTTTCACACTGCTACATAGCGAACACGAATTCCTGCAATTTTCAAATAGATGTGTAATGTTTCCTAGGTAAAAATACCTTTAAAAAGATAAAATACAAGTGACTAAATTGTTTGGACAATGTAGCCATGGAAGAAGTAGGTGGAATGTCGAGGTTTACTTTCTCGCTACGCCAACACTGCTGAGTTCGACAGCCTAACGTATGACTTTAACATCCTCTCCTTCTTCTTTGTAAGCTATGAAATATGGGAACTTTGGCCATTTAAGAGCCCGGCTGTTGCGAAATCTTAACCAAGAATAACCACAAAAAAGGGGTTATTAAAATAGAAAGTACTATCAAAGCTAGTCTAAAACTGCGTTACAAGACACTATGGAAACAAGCCGACGGATTGTGGAGAAAAACAAAGGAAAAGAAGGGCTGTGACATGACCACACATATTATTTCTAGAGTGCGGAAGTGCCTGCATAATCACTCAAAGCTTTTCAGGACGCAGACCTGTTCATTCCCTAACCGAAAGAAGTGGGTTGACCAGAACTCCAAGAGGTCCAGTCTGTTTCGTATTATTGAGCCCGCTTATTGAATTCAACGCTGCATTACCTTTAGATAGAAGCAAACAGACACTAATTCATCAGATGCGGCGGGGCAGCGCCTACACAAAATACTTTTTTACAGAGAATATGTCGCACTGAAATTCCTCAGTGTTATTGGGTTTTGTTGGCAAATACACATATCACCTGCTAGAACGCCCTTATTATGACACACCAAAACAATTACTTAAATTTTTGTGATTGGTACTTTACTGTAGATTACTCAGTTTAAATAAATAATTGGCGCCGTGGTCAACAAGAGCCTTGCCAAAGTGTGCTTTACTGAAATGAAAAACGTTTCTTGAGGACAGCGCCATTATTCGCCCATATTGACTCCAGTGCAAAAAAAAAAAAAAATGCGTTTATAAGAGCGTTTTTTTTTTCTATTTCCTTTTTTTTAATATCACTGTGTATATGTAATACAGTCATTCACATCATTGCTTGAGTGTTTATTTCTTTCTTGTGCTACTGTTTTATGTGATGTTGCTGTTCGCATTATTGCTTTGAGAGTGCGTGGTGTTGTTCGGACTTGTATGTAACGCAATCTTGTAACTATGTTGTATACCGGGTGTTTCTGCGAACACTTTCAAAAATTTTTAAAGGTTTCCTGTGGTAGACCGCACAATTCTAGTTCATGAGCTGGTCTACTCGAAGACGCAGACATTACTTGCAGAAAAAAATTGAAACGCATAATCGACTAATTAACCAAAAGTCACTAATTAGGTTTTAACTAACTACTTTGTGCCCATATTGCAATTCACAAATTGTAGCCGTGGAGTTCGCAAGGCGGATTCATGCACTTGGAACGAATTCTCAGGATTACGCCAGTTTCGAGATATTAATTCCCGAACTTTGCCGAGAAATGCATTGGTAATCCAGTTACTTCTGTGCTTCAGTGCATAAAACGACGTTTTGTTAAGAAATTAATTGGAACGCCAACGCATTTCTCGCAGGTTTGAGAAATAATATCTGGAAACTAGTGTCATTCTGAGAATTCGTTCCAAATAAATCCTCCTTGTGAACTCCATGGCTAGAATTTGTAAAATGCAATATGGGTCAAAAAGTAATTAGTTAAAACCTATAATTAGTGATTTTTAATTACTCGACAATGGATTTCAATTTTTTTGTGCAAGTAATGTCCACCTCTTCGAGTAGACGAACTCATGAACTAAAATTGTGCTATCTGCCACAGGCAACCTTCAAAAATTTTTAGACTATTCGCCGAAACACTCTGTATAGTTGTATGTTGCAAATGCATGTGGTATTGACCGCATATTCAATAGCTAAGGAGTAGCCTGTGCCGTATTTATGCACCGACACCCCCTTATATTATGTCAATAAAAAAAATTGCACTTTTGAGAACAAGAACACAACTTCCCTCATAATACGGGTAGGCGTATCACACAGTGTCATTTTCCCTTTTTAAGTAAAATAAAGAAAGACAAAGGCCCCACGAAAGCAAGAAATGTCGAGAGTGACTGTCGCCCTCGACGGCGGAGTAAGCGGGGAGTGCGTTGAAGTGAAACTGGATTCACGTAGCGAACAATATGAAATGCCGGGGGCGTGGTTCACTTCCAACAATTCCCCTTCGGGAAAAGATGTAGCGTGAAGAAAATAAAAATAAAGAGAAGGGGCGAGTTTGTGAAGAAAAATAGAAATAACAAAGGGGAAAGAAAAAGGACCTGCCACGTGCCAAGGCTTCGCGCCACTTGCTTCTGTGTAAGATACGCAGTGCCTGCCGCTTCTAAGCGATGTGTGGACCTACCGAAACTTTTGCCTCCACGCCCTATCCTGGTCTATACTTCTTTCTTTCACTCAAGTTGGCCCGATTCGGTTATGTTTTAGCGTGGATAAGCCGCTTTTTTTTTTTTTTTTTTGACGTGCCGCTCTGGAACTCTGTGTGGGCTGCTTGCTGAGAATATCTTCCTTTCTTCTTTTCTTTTTTTTCTTAATTCGCTTCGTTTGTTTCTTTTGTCTGCTCTGTGGCGGTACGTGAAGAAGTGCTGGAGTAGAAAACTGTCTTTCTACTCGTCTTCATAATGCGCTTTCTTTTCCTGCATATTGCACTCTCGTCCCGAAGGGGGCATTATATCTATATAGCTCGCTTGTTTTTCAGTCATCCGCTCTCTTCTATGGTGGTGTATATGAACTCGGGAACGACTTTCACGCACCAATGTATGAGGTTGCGTGAGCACCTGAGGCTTTGACTATACAGTGGAGCCAAGCGTGCTCGGAAGTTTTTTTAAGGCACAGCAGGTTAGGATGCCTTTTGTACTTTTTGACAAAGAGTTGCCTTTTACAATGCTCTTCTCTCCTTAAATGAATATCGACAAAGACGAACTTACAATAGGTTATGTTTGAACGAATTCATTTCTTGAAAAAAAAAGACATCTGGAACCAGTACTAACACGCGAAACAAAGGGATTGAACGAAGCGGGCGAAATCAACCCTTGCGATACGCAGGCTATAGCCTACTATCGAACGAATCGAACCTAACCTAAATTAATCTAACCTAAGTAATAGCAGCGGCTAAATGTGTGTTTATTTCTCTCTTTGCAATGGAAACAAAGTAAACGAGAGGACAGTTCATTTAGGTAAGTGAAAATGCAAGACATACGCGTATGTAGGCGCATGCACATTTACATGACGCAAGAAAAGAAGAGAACTAGAATATGAAGTTATTTTCATTCCGCATGGGCTGTAAAAAAAAGGAAATATTGGTACAGACGATGCACGAAGAAAAAATAAAGATATTGGTTGTCACTGATAGCTATAAAAAAAAACAATGAAAAATGTTAACTAAGCTGCCACTTTCATACTTCCAAATCAAACTTTATAAAAGCCAAGTTCGCAGACAAGTAACTTGTCCTGTTATGCTCAGGCATCGTTGATCTAGACATAGATGAAAAATAACAAAGCTCTGATTTACTTTAACGCTCTGAACTTAGGGACGAATTATAGAGCGGGCGCCCCGATTTCAGTTTATAACTATGCGCGCTGGCTCTCCCATGCCCTTCGACGACAGAAGTCCACGCTATGCGTTAGGAGAAACACAAAACACCGCTTTTTAATAGTTTCTTCAGTTTCAGGTTTCATGTGCACTTTGAATACTTTCCCCATCGAAAACAGTAGACTTGCGATATCATTTCAAACGTCAAACGCAGACACGCACAAATCTATACGGGTCAAGAGCGATCATAACCGGAACTGTGCACTTGTTCTCATAAACTTCAAGACTCCTGGCAACAGCGAGACTTTGGAAATCATAGCTCAAGAAAGAACAAATAGAAAATGTCCACCCATAAACTAATTAAAAATACCAATCTGTATTCTTTCACTTTTTTAGGTCGCACAAAACGGTGCAGCGTCATAGAAGGCGGTGCATAAAGTGGCAAGAGAGAGGGGCGACTTAGGCCGAATAAATGATGATTCACTGTAAATTAGTGGTAGGACAGCGTTGTTCACATTTGCGGATGGCAGTCAGTATTACCAATTTATTCTTACGAACATTATGTTGCGAAGTTAAGAATAAGACTCGTGTCAGCCAATAGCGTAACGATAGCCCGCTGTGCGTGCCTGAGAAGGAATAAGGTCTTGTCCATTGTGCACTACTGATAATTCTGTGCAACTGTACTAATACCGGCAGCTCACCATTATTCCTATGAAAATGCGTACAATCATTGCATTCTTCTGGGCGCGAATTCAGAAAACCTTCTTACCCTAGAATTTTTCGTAAGATAGAATTTTAGCCAATCCGGATGCCAGACATATCATTAGCGAAGGCGGCCAGCCATAGGAAAAGCGAACTTCCGAAAGAAAAGCTTTGTGAATCTGGCCCGTGATTCTTACATTTATGTCAGAAACTTGGAGGGTAACTAAGAAGCTTGATAAAAATTTAAGGACCGCTCAATGAACGATGCAACGAAACAAAGCGGGCAAGTTTGCACTCGGCCGTGTAAAGCTTAGGCACAGCGAAAGTGTGAATCCTCAAGTCTTACTGGCTGCTACTGCTAGGTATCAAGTCGGTTGCTGCTAGGTCTTGACTTGGTTTAACTTAACTACGCACGTAAGGAAGGTATTCTCGAACAATCATTTTCGGAGGTACCTTCGCTTTCGCGACATTTCGCGTGACTAGCGCTGGACGCGTCGGCGCCTACGAGAGGCAGCGTTCCTGGCGTGCCACAAACGCAGGCAGGCAGGCTGGAGCCGTGTCTGTGTCGGGCGAAGCAAGCGCGCACCTGCGCCGGCGCTTACTAGGCAACGCGAGGTGACGTTATCGCTACTGCTTCGGCGCATGCGCGGCTAGGCAATGCTGGCGGCGTTGGCAGCACCTCTGCGCGTTGCCTCGTTGGTGCTGCTACAATTTGTTTCTCTCTCTACCTCGCTCTCATTTTCTTTTTCCCTCTCCCAAGCATTGCGCGCGCCGCCCGCATGCTCTCCTTCCCTCTCCTTAACGTCCCATGTCAAGGCAACATGTGCACGGCACGGAGAAGAAGCGAGGCACACGCCGCTCCGCGAGGTGGTTGGTAGGCAACGCAGTGACGTCATAGGTCAGCGAGGTTTTGCGACAGCAGGCGCCACTTTTTACTGTTAGCTAGAACAGCTTCGGTGTTAAAATGTTAGGCGTATCGTTGAGGGACAGGTAGAGAGCGGTGTGGATTAGAGAGCAAACGGGGTTAGCCGATATTCTAGTCTAGTGGACATTAAGAGAAATGAAATGGGGCTGGGCAGGCCATGTAATGCGTAAGGTAGATAGCCAGCGGCCTGTTAGAGTTACAGAATGGGTGTCAAGGGAAGGTAAATGCAGACGAGGATGGCATATAATTAGGTGGCGTGATGAAATTAGGAAATTTGCAGGCATAACTTTGAATCCGCTGGCGAAGACATGGGCAATTGAAAATCACAGGTGGAATCCTTCGTCTTCCCAGTGGGCATAACAATGACGATGACGATGCCTATGATGACGAATAATATTTCTGGGATGCTAGCATTCATCGGCTTCTAGCGGTGACTTATCGTAGGATGGACAATAGAGGAACTCTTTTTCTCGTTCTCTTTTCTTGTTGCTGACGCGGCCCTATACCTTGTGTTCTACTGCACGGAATTAGGGAGGTCCGCATCTATGCTTCACTCTTGTCCTCCCGCTTCTTTCCTTTGTATGCCCCCTTAGAGCATTTCCATACTGACAACTTTTAATTTTTTTTCTGACAGACATAGAACTCTTGCGCGTGCTTTGAAGAGCTAGCAGTCGCGGTTGACCTCCTGGGGAGAAGTAGGCCACGCATTCCCGGGGTGTCATTGGTCAAAGCGTCTATAAAGTAGAGTCGGCCCGCCACTCCACGTGGTCTCCGCCGATGTGGACGTGCGCTAGCTGGTTCACACTCACGTTAGCCCACTGAACGGCTTGTTTGTCCTTTCCTAAGAGAGCCCCTGAGTGTCGTACCACGAGGTACATAAACTGAACTGCTGAAATGCACAATGAAGCAGTTTTTAAACGGGTTTGTGGCGAGAAGAGTGGAAAACGACGTTGGTTTAGAAGATTACATAGCGTAAAACGTAAGTCAAATAAAACAGCAGTGGGGAACATTCAACACGTGACCGAACAACGTACAGTGTGTCCACCAAGTTTTTAGGCGGCTAAATCTATATGAAAGTAAATGTTGTCATCTTGGTATAAGTAAAACAGTCACGCGTCGTGAGTGCTAGCTGAAAATACAGATATGGTACGTGAAGATAGAGAGTAGAATGGAAGTTGGCAGGTTTTCGGCCAGTCCAATGAAATCCAAGTTAGAGAGTGTTGGGCTTGTACTCCGCCCGGAGGGCCTCCGCGGCTACTATAATACTGGGGTGTCGGGCCATCCCCGTAGAGCCCGTAGAATTTTCTAATCTCTAGGCAATCGTGTCTGGATAAACTGCATAGTGCTCTCGGTACCACCCCAGACGCTTTGGAACCATCCCTTCCATTACTTTTCCTATACACTTCCTGTGCATCTCAAAGGTTAGAAAAAATACTACCTTCAGCAATTATCCGCCGATTAAGTAGAAATTACCGATTTCACGTACACGTTTTCCTCTTTTTCTTTTCTTTTTTTTGTGTGCTCGTTGAGGGACGGGTGGATATGTGTTCGATGTCACTTTTCCTTCCCAATGAAGTCATGAATTGCGAGCCAGTTTTTGTTTATGAATAAACTCCTATATGTCACGGTTATTAAGTACATTTTGGTGCACATTTTCCTTGAGTGGACGTCTGTTTCTATTTCACTATATGTTCAATCACGTGTTAATCAATTCATATTCAGCAATTCTGTTTCAGCAATTATTCGCCAGTAAGTATTAATTTATCCATTTTATGTATACAACCATTAGTATGTATACGTGTATTTAAATGCCTACTTTATCTTATACCGAGTTCTTTATTATTTAACTGCTTACGTCACTGTGATTATATAAATTTGCATGTACTTTTTCCTTGAGTGTACTTTTGTTACCATTTCAGTATATGTGATGCTAATAACCTCGATTACTGCCAATTAAATTTTTGAAAATGGCTCCACAACTAGCCTTTGGCTAGGGGACCACACAGTGTGGGCACACAATTGTATTATTTTGATCAATCTTAAAGAAACTTCAAATTCTAAGAAGAAAAAAAACTAGCAAGCGTGATCAGATGGTATAACGCAATGTCCAAAGTCGACTTGCCAGCTTTGAGGAGTGTAGTCAGGCGACTTGACTTCCATTTCTGGGGAACCATGCCAGTCTGCCAGGAGTCACTGTACAGGAGCGGAAGTGCTTGTCGAGCTCATTCAACAAGGTTACATAGAGTGCGGTATGTAATACCATGTGCTCCTGGCGCTAAGGAACGCCTGAATAAAGCGAGCGTTGGTTCTATTTTGTCTAGAGAATATTTTGTCTTCTATTTTGTCTATGGCACTCCATACGGGGATCCCATGAGAATGGTGACGAATTGGGTGTTTCCGCTCCAGTGGAGCTTGTTTCGGCGGCAGCTTTTGTACAGAAGGATTCCCCTACGTCGATCTCTGTGCACTGGGATAAAGAGCCAGGGCAATTAAATGGATGGCGCTGTTCAGGGGCTGTACGGAGGCCACGAACAGTTCTCCATATAAGAGACAAATGCTTTCGGGGATCCCGAGACTCGCAGAAAGACACCCATCGTTGTGAAGTCAGTTTATTCAAACGACACTGTATTTTCTTCCGCTTGCGTCTGGCCAATCTCAAATCATGAATTGAATTTGTGCGTCTATATCTTCGTTCAGCACGACAAAAAGAATGTACAGTGGCCAGGAAGGACACAATAGATAGAACATGTCAAGAGGGCGCCGCAAGACAGCTGCAAAACAAGAAAGAAGACTAGCGCATAAGAATTAAGGATAAAAAATGGGTGCACTTGATGAAGCGTCATTCTTGTGATCCGTGGCAGTGCGTCTTCTAAAGCGTTTTAGAGAAACGAGAATGAGTCAAAATATCTCAATGGCTGCCTGTCCTAACTGAGTTATGGCGAAGCGGCCGAGAAAATTGCGGTAATTTATCTTTTGGTCTTCGCGTGTCTTCTTCACGACGTTTCTTTCGTTCCCACAATTCTCTGTGTCCAGACGGTGAAGTAGCATCCCCGGAAGTAAGTAGGCAAGGCTGCGGATGCTGCTGGGTGTATCTAGTTGAGACGCAACGTCACTGTGTCGCCTGTGGCTGGTCATCCGGTTCCCAAGCACTTAGTTGTTTTCTCCTATAAGAATAGCAGACACCACCTCGCCAAATGTTTTGCGCTTACGTAGAGACTATTCCGCACGTTCTATCTCACCGTCACAGGAAAAGAAAAGAAACAGAAAGCCTGGAGACAACGCGATGTTTATAAGTGATACAGGACTGTGTGAACGAATTTTAATGCGGTTTGAACAGCGCCGTTTCTACTCGTACATGACCTTTTGACACTTGGTGAAGTCATTGTGGTGCCATAAAAAAAGAAAAAAAAATGGGAAAAAAGACAGCGGCCGGAAACCACGGATGCTGCACTTCCAACTGATTAATTGGAGCTCCCTGGGGCGAACAGAAGGAAGCGTACAGAATAATGCGCATGCGTATATGTTAGGGGATGGCACAGGCTAAGAGACTGGATTTACTTGGGATTGTCGTGGCCAGGATGTCCGCTCCACTGTTCCTTGTGTTTTATTTATTTGTGCTACAGTGGATTCATCAAGTATCAACCAAATTGCCCATGAACTAGTTATTTTGGGCGACCTTTCGACAGTTTCCTTTCTCCTTTCCTAAATCTCGCTCTTTGCTTTCCCGCTCTTTGATACACGAACTGGAGCTTCGAGTGGGAGCGCAAAGACTTCGTGAGGGGAAGATAACCCGGTCATCATCAGGCCAACAGTGGATAAGCTTCGCTCCCATATCCCCCTCCCACCAACTAGGTATCCCACCCTGACACCCTACCTCCCGTCAACTTCGGGCGGAAGATAAGTACTCCAGTGGAAGCATCCTCGAAGAAACATACTAAAGGCGATGTTCGTAGCGCGTGGGCAATGTCTTCTTAGTAGTGGCATACGAAAAAGCCCAAACTGCCACGAGTATCATGAAGACGTTGTCAAACATTCAAACGAAGTCAGCTTCCCTGCCCTCCTTCCCTTTCTCTCCTGTTACTTTCTTTCCATTTCCCATTACTTCCACCTCGTCCCTAAATACCGTACGTATAATTAAAAAAGAGTTCTCATTAGAGCTGGTTAGCACGTGCTATAGCTACGTGCTGTAGGACATGAGAAACGGAATGAATCGACGAAACGCTGGCTGTAACCAAATTTTATTGCGCGAAAGGGAATAGATAAAGGTGCCGGAATGAGAGAAAAGGAGAAAATACGTATTGCCTTGTGCGCAATGAAATTTGGTAGACAGTCAGCGCTTTGTGACGCCATTCGATGTCTTCTGCCCTATGTGCCGTTGCTCAATTTCACTTATAATTCAGTCTCCCTTAAGCCTATGGAAACAAGTGAATTCCAAACGCTTTCTCTTCCCTAAACTTATTTTTGTTGCATTCTCTCTCAAAGCTCTCATTATCATTTGTTTGGTCATTTTCCCTTTGAACAGCTGTACTTTGAGCACATTTAGTTCATCCTACTTCTTTTATAGCTTTCCGAGGATATTATGTATCTCATGGCATACGTGAAAGATGGTGATGTACTCTCGATTCTATAGGGCCATGTCTTGAAGCATGAAACCCAATCATGGACATTTACGTGACCGAGGCTTTGTCTATAGGACAGCTAATTAATATGAAGGAATACATTGTATTCACTGGCCGAGCGTAGTCAGTGAGCAAGTCCAGATTTGGAAAGACGGGACAGGCACGACGACCGTTTTTTATGTCACAAATGTTGTATTTATATACATCAGCTGCCACTTAGCGTTACTTTGTCACTAGATTGTGACAACGAAAGACGTGCCAGTAATAGACATCATTAATACATCGCCATTAACGTATCGGCTTTCATGGAAAAATATTATATAGGCTGAATGCTGCTGCAGGTTTAAACAGACAGAAGAACGAGGATTTTGTCGTTTTTTTTTAATGATGCGAATATAAGGAAAAAGGATCAGATGAGAAAATAACACGACGAGGTACGGTTCTTTACGAACGAAAGCTCTTGAATATAGGTGATGACGACTAATGATCGTCGGTATCCCTTCAAACTTCATCAACGGTAAAAGAGTGTGGTCCTGTCCAATTTCGTTACCGTGGCAGGTACAAAACGTGCTTATCTAGACCGGCCAAATGTATCGAGTTTTACGTTGGATAATAAAGTATGTTACGCAAAAAGACAGTGCTGGAAATAAGTAAGAGTAGATATTTGGGCAAACAGACCAGCGTGTCATTTGCTACGTGTGCAGATTAAAGCCCACTGGCGGATCTATATAAATGTGGAGCGAAAGATATATTAGCTAGATAGGATAAATAAAATACAACTTATTACGATGCTAACTAGGTTATCTTGCACAATAAGCCCGGATTCTTCTTTTCTGGCGAATGATTCTCCCAGAAAGGTTAAGAGTCTAATCCGAAGACTATTCCATCTCCAAAGAGACTCCACTATGCGCCCAGTATTTCGTTCTATAGCCGCGAACCCACTTTTATCCAAGTTGTTCCAAAGTTGAACGACGGACGGCTCTCTGCGCCGTTCCTTATTTTTTATTTCCTTTACTATTGTTGTTACATTTTCGTCATTTCAGAACAGACCAGACCTACACGTCTCCACAAGGCCGCTTTGTGAGCAACGCACGCAATTGGAAGGGATTTGTCTTGAAATCCGAAAAGACAAGCCAATTTTGACTCAACCGATTCCTTCAAAACCAGGTGGCGCCATACATCCTTTTCTTCCGGAGTTCCACGTCGTTCTGTTCATGCAGTTAGCAATCTTATATATTTTGTGACTCGGCCTTCCTCCCTATGTTTAAAAAACTTGAAGCAACTTAGGCTGACAGACTGCGTTCACCTAACAATCGAGCTTTTACGCTATGTTCTAAACCGACTTCGCCCAATCGGCTTGATCTTTTTCCGCGCAAGCAAGTTCTTATTTTTCTGCCGAACTATCTAGGGTGGCTTGCACGCACATTTATTAACGAATACAATAACGGCTTTAGGAACGCGTTCTTAAATGTCCCCTAGAAAACTGCTAGTCCGCATTAGAATGCGTTCTTAAATTCGTTATTATTTTAGTTATTAAATGTTCGTGGAAGCCGCCCCAGGTGATCGCACAAACGTTTTTCATTTCGGTAAAGGCCATTTCACTTGAACTGCTGAAATAGCCGTGATTATTTCACATTTTCTTGCGTAGTGAAATAATGGCGATAAATCATAGCGTTTTTAAGCCTTTACGGCGCACAAATGACAGACAGAGGGGCGGTGGGAGGGGTGCGTGTCAGAGGGAGGCTATGCAGAATCTTGTATGCGGAGAGCTACACTTTGACTTACCTGGAATACTTTATCGGGCATCTGAATCTGTGGACGCATATATTTTGGCATTGCACCAACATTGAAGCGGCCGGTGTGTTCGGGAGTCTTGAATCGTCTATCTTGTGCTCATAAACAGAACGCTAAATCCACTGTGCCACCGAGGCGTGCGAAGGAGAAAAAAAAATGGGTACCGGTCCGGGACTGGCCTTGATAAACTCGGCGGTAATGCAGTTCCACTCAACGGGAATGCTGGGTAAGTGCGAAGCAGTGATTCGCCGATATTTCCCTCGTGTTTTCCCTGTGTTTACCTTGTTTTATCCCGCGTGTTTCTTGCGTTTAGTATTCGTATCCTATACATTATTCTGAATCATCGTAGTTTATTTTGAACCGGTTTCGATCAATTCTGCACTTGTTTTGACCCTGTTTATGCGCGTGACCACGACATGACACGCCGACAGCGTGGGCCCCTTGAGTGCTTCGCACTTAAAGCTACATCAACAAACATCCGCTATAATCGAGCACCGCAAGTGGCAGGAACAGCGGTAAACAGCAAGCTCCGATACATAGACCCCGCTCGTTAGTAAGGTTGGCTGTATACGGCTTTCATTTTAACCATAAGCATCTCCACCCTTTCGTATGTCCCTGCACTGGGTCACAACGATGATGAGTGTTTAGAGTTAGTCACAGAATGTTTTCGAGACACTCGTCAAAAGAGAAGGGAGCGTTTATAATACTGATGCGCTAAAGTTTAGGTTAATGCTGTGACTTATACGTAAATCTGCCACGTCAGACGCGGATGCGTTGCGCGCCGTCAAAGGGGCTAACCACTTTACATTCACAGCATTGCATTCTTAGCCGCCTTGATTACCTCTAATGCCTCGACAGACGTATTTCCTTTCCCGAGCATCGTTTGCGCCAGGAAATCGAAGCCAGCCTTCCGGTCTCGCAATCTCCGGAGACGTACGGCTGAAGTTTTCTGGACGTTTTCCTGCCCATTGCGTCAATTAGCGGAATGGGCTTCCAGACCAGCTGGTTAGTGAGAGAGAACCAGTTGATCGTTGCTACTTGATCGAGGGTCTACTTCCATAGAAATCCGGTATCACTGTAATGACGATATACAGCCCACTGGTCTCACATGTCGGAGTGTATGCTCCAAGAACTTGCAGGAAGGTCTGTTTGGGACACATTCCGTAGATAATTCGAAATGGTATTGTGAGGTTTACGTTTATTGTTGGGCCATCCTGCCCACGGTGAGCACTGCTTGCATGCATCATGGCCTACTTGTTCTTAGTGTATCGCATAATGAAGAATAGAAATAGTCAGGTTTCTACTGTGTATTTTGTTGGGCGTGGTTCATGGTAGTTATAATATGTGGCCTCACGCGCATCCTCTCTTATAAATGGATGTAACGAGAGCTTTAGTTAAAGCTAGAGCTAGAGTAGCTCTAGTTTTAGTAGAAACAGTAGCTAGAGATTTAAAGAACGCTGCCTCAATGAAGCAAGAAATACTCAGCGATTAAAGCCGAGTAACCGATACGCAGGCGTATTCTGCACATCTTTATCTGATTCCGCATAACATGCGTTCGAGACAACCGGAATTCGGAAGAGGTTTTGGAGCATATAGCTATGGGATGGTGATTCCGCAAACACGCGATATATTTGACACAGCCGAGAGATCATGCCCGCGCATGCGCTCTTCCCCTCGCTTCACTGGTAAGTAGCAAGCTTATACAGCTGTAGTCTACATCAGTCAGCTCAAGCAGGAAGCCATCCCCTCTCTAAATATAGCATCCCCTATAGTCGGCCGTGGCGTGGTACTGACGTTAATATTTATAGGCGCCTCGCTACTTATAGCTGCGTCGCGCGGGTAGAGTTATTAGTACGACGCATCTATAACCTGATAAACAAGATAGCTCGAGGGATCCTTGTTTCGCCTGCAGTGCGGGTAAAACTTAACAGGACAGCCAACTACAGCGCATGCTCGCTTTGTGCACCGTGAAAGCGAGTGAAAGGATGAAATGCCGTTAGCAGCACCGTCATCGTAAACTCGTATTATTCGCGGCGCACGGCTCTCGCCGTCCTTCCGCTGGTAACAAGGTGCGCGCATTCATCGCTTTGTCGTCGGTCATGAAGGGAGGTGTTGCCGGCACATGTATACATGGGCGCGCGTACTCTAATAAAGCAAGCTTACGAGCACGTATACGAGATTCACGTATAAACCTACATTTATTAACTTTCTTTTGTTCGTTTACGATCGGTTACAAGCTTTAGCGTGTCAGACTTGGATTTTGTTTCGATAGATAATTTGTCCTCCTTAGACCCGAAGACAGCCCAGGGACATATTCTCGGTATGTTACTGACTGCTACATTACGAATGTAAAACAAACCATTCTATGTTTGCATGCACTGAAGAAACATCTACAAGTATGTGGACAAAGGAAGCTTCTCCTTAACCTCCTCAGACCCCTTGTACAATATATTGCACATTCTCTTGCACATTGCCATTGTCACATTGTCTAAGCGGCAAACTGTTTTTTTTTTAATTCACTCAGAAGTAGTTACGCAACATATTTATTCTGGGTATGAAGTACGGTGCATGTGCAACTGTAAAGAAGTGGTTTACTCATATTCTTGTCATCCGCTTTCTTGAAATTTGACACTAAATTTATCCAGACCTCTGTGTTGTCCCAGACGGCAGAAAGCGATCTTTAGATGTGTTTAGAAATCACTGATATTGCGTGAGAATAGCGAACGCGACAGCAACATGGCAATGTACTACACGAAGTTCCATCTTCATATCTGCGTTTAAGCAATGAAAGGGCAAACATGAGCAGATGATGGAGATACCACGCAGATGGGTACACATCTTTTGACATCAAACGGTTGTATTTAAATTCTAAAGATTGTTTTCAAAGTTCATAACATAACAGTGGACAATAAAAACCACCTTGAAGAACGATTATGTCACATATATAGCTGTGTTCGTGTCTCAGGAGGTTATGTTTGATATGGTAAAAACTACTTTTCTTTGGCTAAACACAGAGATCAAGACGCATCATGTGCGGTGGGTTGTGCGGTGGGTTGCCACGTTGACGCAGCATCCTGGATTTTCTTCTCACTTCGACGTTTTCAAAACTACTTTATCGTTCCTCTTCATCGGCTGTGACGCCACAGGACCCAATACCAATTTAGGGCCAATTTTCTCAAATGCTGACGGCAACAATCTGATAAAAAAAACGCTTCATACAGTTTAGCAACGCCTAGCATTATATCCAGCGTGGATATGTTAGGGAATGCTTCATATAATACTTTACGAAGGACTGAAGGCAATACGCAATATAATGTAGAAAGCACTTGCGGAGGTTATTTCTCTTCGTTTTCACTGTTGCTATTAGCATATGTCCGGCAATATCCGCAGCACCATGTCACTGTGCGAGACACAGGGGGACCCTGTTTACGGGGGGAACAGTGGTCTCACATACTGGTCTCACAGTGGGGTGCTGCTAAACTCGGCGAGCTTTGTCCACGGTAGCGTGGTGTTCACCTTGTCACGTAAAGGTGACAATACTGAAACATCCCAGGTGGCCGGAAGAGGATGACGCGTTGTGTCTAATTTCTCAAAGGACGCGTCATTGCAACCAAGAGTTGACTCTTCGGCACTTGTTTAGTTATGCACTGGTCGCTATGCGCGCGCGTGCGTTTGGGCGATGTTTATATTGCGGTTCTAAGCGGCAATACGCTCGTTCAAATACGTGACGATTGATAAATGAATGAACTCCGGAAAAAAAAACTGATTGCGAATTTACTGAGCTGATTAATGTATAGTGAAGCCCCTTGCGCCATTGCTGTCGGGGCTTGTAAGGCTAGCGAGTGAATGTCGAGTGCTCCCGCTGCTGTGGCCCCACTGCACTTGTTTACCTTACTTCCTGTAGCGAACAAAACACGATGCTTGTTTGCGATATTTGTGTAATCACTGCGAATTTCATAGTTATCACCCAGCACCTGAAGTAGCAGGCCAGGTGATTAGCCAGGCTAACATAACCAGCTTAATCTTTTATTGCGATAACAATTATATGGACACTCAAGGCGCATTTCTGCAGTCGGTGTCGCCGTCGACGTGAGTATCCGTATAAATTACACGCGCGATAACATCGTCACCGCGCGCCGTGTACTCTATGTGCGAGCGAAAGCGTGCGAGGGTGAGCCGGCGATCGCAGCTCACGTCTCGCGCACGCAAGAGAGCGAAGCGGGAAGGAAGCGCGCAGTCTTCCAGTCGCGCGCAACGCTCCGGAGGAAGTACAGGGAGGAGGGCGAGGGGGGGAGGGGAGGGCGCGTTTTACTTCGCGCTGAGCGAGCGCGCAAAGGGGGAAGACCACGTACTACGCCGCGTGCTTCCGCCCGGGCGGCTGTATCTTGAAAGCCATCTGCAGCGGGGGCATAGTCCTTCCTCCCTGCAGTTCTCGCGGCTTAGTTCGCGTTGATGCTATCCACTGGACGAAGGTCAATTCGCTCGCTGCTGCTGCCGCACTTACTCATTAAAGCGGGTTACCGCGGTCGTCGGGTTAAATGCGTTAATGTTTGCTTGTGCGCGCGTGGCACCATGCTTGTTAATTTAGTTGGTATTTCTGTGTTTACAAGTTTATACGGCCAGTAAAACTACTATCCTTACTTCGTATAGCTGTCCACTAGTTTGCTATCGTAATCGATGATTCGTCTTTCGGGCGAAACTGCGACTTTTTATTGACATAAATTAAATGAGGTGTTTACGCCTTTTGGAGGCACCGGCTATTGCTCGTCCCATTATTGTTATTCGACCCGCCGTGGTTGCTCAGTGGCTATGGTGTTGGGCTGCTGAGCGCAAGGTCGCGGGATCGAATCCCGGCCACGGCGGCCGCATTTCGATGGGGGCGAAAGGCGAAGACACCCGTGTACTTAGATTTAGGTGCACGTTAAAGAACCCCAGGTGGTCCAAATTTCCGGAGTACCCCACTACGGCGTGCCACATAATCAGATCGTGGTTTTGGCACGTAAAACCCCATAATCTTCTTTTATTGTTATTCGTTCTTCAAAGTAATTTTAATTCAGTCTCGAATATTCTTGTTACGCTTAATGCATTTCTGAAAACCGCTTCTTTGCCATCTGAACTGTAAACTGCCTTTGTCAGGCCACTACATGCAAGGCTGAAAGAGAGGTAATGCTGAAAATTATAGACCTATATCGATACTGCCAGCACAATCACCAATATTAGAGAAGTTTGTGTTCGAATGCATGACCACTTATCTAGAGAAGTTTTCAGTTATCTCAGATCGCCAGTTTGGCTTTATATCAGGACGAGGAACCATAGTCTGTTTGGAGGAATTTTGTGATGAGCTGTATTCTGCTTTCGAACTGAATATGTTTGCGTGGGCTCTATTTCTGGATATAGCGTAGGCTTTCGACACGGTCAGCCGCAATATTCTTCTTGAGAAGTTGCACCTTCTGGGTTTCAGAAGACCATTCTATAATTTCTTTAAAAAATTAGTATTCTTATCGCTCACAATTTGTTGCCTAGGACAATCAAGCACCAGTCAGCCGCAAGCTTGAATTGAGAACTGGCGTTCCACAAGGGTCAATTTTGTCACCTTTGCTTTTTAATGTATTTATGAATTATTTCACTTCATCTGTATCCAATTGTATAGTTTTTCAATACGCAGATGACACGGTGCTACTAACCAAACATATATCTTACGAGTTTGCTAAAGGAGAATGTGTGCGATGCAATTGCGCTGTTTGAAAATAACGTTCTTACGGTCAATTCAACCAAAGCGAAAGTTGGGTGCTTCAGAAATCCGCTAAAGGCAGCAGTTAATAGGGTACACTTTTCTTTTTTTGCACTCACCCATCAAACATTTATGCAATTGCTTTCCAATAGAGCATGTGGATTCGATAAATTACCGCGGATTATTTATTGATAATTACCTTTACTGGCGGCGTAGCCATTTAACATGCATCTGTACTAGACTGAGGAGTGTTGCATGTTTATTATTTTATATAAAATGTTTTCTTCCGATGTCGGTTAAAGTAACGGTCATGCACTCGCTCGCGTACGGTGTTTCGAGGTACGGTATAACCGTGTTTGTTTTTCCGTCTGTTCGTTGACAGTGCAGAATCGATGCCATTTTAAAGAGTACTCTGAAAAGCATCGCTTACAACTCTCCTGTGGCGAACACTACAGATCTGCTTTCGTCCCTTTGATTGCCTTCCTCTAATTCACTGTTTGTGCAAACAGTGAATAAAACAAACTGGGCCCAGCCAGACGCTCGTCACATTCGCCTTAAAAGGCTGGATTCCGATATGCAATTTCCTGTTCTGCGTGGAATTCCACGCCATCATACGTGTCTGATACACAGACTGCGATTAGGCGTCGCTTTCACGCGCAAATATTTGCACATCATTGGACGGACAGAATCCCCGGAATGTTCAGTGTGTGGTGTTATAGAGACGATAGACCATGTTCTAGTGGTGTGCCCTGAGTATGCGCCCGAAAGACTCACACTGGCAGCCACCTTGAGGCATTTATATAATAGACCAATGTCGGAGGACCTCTTGCTAGGCGCAGGGCCACAGAGTTGGCAGAGGATAGAGACAATGCGTGCTTTTTCATGTTTCTTAGGCGACACGGGCCTGGACTCACGCTTGCGATAATCATTTATGAAATGTGTTCTTTCACCTAGTTGCTCCCATTATCATCCCCCATTGTGACCCTCTTTCTTCCCCTCCTCCCCTTCCCTTACGTAGAGTAGCAGGCCAGATGCTCCGTATTCCGGCCGACCTCTCTACATTTTCAAATCAATAAACTACTTCTTCGTGTGCAAACAGTTGTCACGCACCACATTTGTAACTGCGATTTCAGACATGCCTAGACTGCGCCTCGATCACTTCGAATACTTCGTCGTTTTATTGTGCCCCGTTGCGCTACAACATACGGTAAAGCTAGAAGATGTGTTTATGTTCTCCAAATTTTCAATGAACTCCCAGACGATATACTCACTGCGGCTTCAAAGCGCACCTATACGGAATATGTTAAATAATCTTTGACTTGTGCAATACTGTCTTTTTGTCTTCGACTGTTTCCTCATTTCTCTAATAAATTATCACGTAGTTTTTTGTTTCTATCTCGTTCACTAGGTAGGAACGAGTGATTTCAATCTTCTATAACGTCTCTTACAATTTTCTGTTGCCAATGTGGCGGGGTCCTGCCAGGCGAACCGCTCTGTGGCTTTGCCAGACGCGATATTTGAATGTACAAACTCAAGATGGCAATAATAGTAATAATTATTATTATTATTAATATTATTTGGTTTGAAAACATATATACACTTGACAGGAAAGGGAAAGCGAGGATCAGGCTGGCAACTGCCACCGGAAGGGACAAAACGCCTGCCTACTATTCAGAAATGAGGAGACCGAAACATAGAAATGGAATATAGGAAGAAGGGGACGAAACAGGAGAAAATGTGGTTGATCCCTCTTATATAGGAATCGGTATAGAACACGAAAGTGAAACGTGTCTTCAATGACATGCGGAGGCACCACATGCTACTTGCTCGAAAGCTACAACGCGCCGCAACCGACTGCGCTTACGAACGCGCATCCAAAGTGCATCCGAAGCGCAAGCGACGCGCGATGCGCCGCTCGGTTAGCACGGTCCCAAACAGTGTCGCCGTCTGGTGGACTCCGGCGGAAGGCATCACCGGCGGTGCCAGCGTCTCCCATTAGAAACGCCCGGCGGTCGGCACACTAGTAAGTATATTCTAGGCACTATAGTCGTAGTGCTGAGACCACCGAAGCGTTCACTGTCGGTGCGCGTTAGTGTCATAATGCAGTACTTCTCTTTTCTGCTCGTAGGCGGCGGCACCGCCCCGAGCAAGAGCGCGGGTACACGGAGGAGTGTTAGATATATAAGGCGCGTCTGTGTAGCTCTCTGCAAATGCGTTTGTGGCGCAATGGGTTAAACGCTCGGCGATCTATCGTCGCGGACCGAGAGGTCGTGGGTTCGATTTCCAAATTTTGCATGTTTGTGGAACTTTTTCTTCTGGTTTCTTTCTTTGTATTATGTTCGTGTACATTGTAAGCTGACGTATTTCCGTGACGGAAATACGTCACTGAAGTCTTGGTGGACCCCGGCATAAAACACTTTCGTGTTAAAAAAAGGAGCAAGATGAAACATCTCAAAGAGTAGAGCCGAACAATGCACAGTACAGGTCACGCATGGGAAACACAGTGAAATCACAAATCCCTTAAAAATGCTGAATGCAATCAAATAGAAGTGAACGCACACAAAGTCCTTCACACCAGTCCCGGAAGCCACAAAAGATAGCCCTAGAATGCGCACTAGTATAGAGTTTCAATAACAAGCGGAGATTTTTGATCAATAAATAAAATTGCCTGATAATGTTTGATTAGACGCACGGACAGTTCACAGTTTTGCAAACAAGTGCGTGAATGCATGCAACTGCGCATATATAGCGACATAACATGCCACATAACTAACCTAACGACATACCCGCAGGTGCTTCGCGTAAAGGCCCAACCGCATGCACGCGATTTTCGAGCGACAGCGACAAGCGACGGCGACGAGCGACAGGTTTTGCTGTCGCGGAGGGCTATCCGTCGCTGTCGCTGGTCGTGTCGCCGGTTTCTGGCCAGCCAGAAAATATCGCTTGTCGCCCGGAAGTCAGCGCGACGACATCCGCTGGGGACAGCGATTGCACAACAACATGGCAGCAATCAATCTGCCCGCTTCGATCTGAATTCGCTCTTGCAACTTGCTCTCTGCTGTGACAGCAAAAAATAAATAGCACAATCAGTCATCGCTTCACCTCATCGCTAGCTGTAGACTAAGTATCGGCGCTCTCTTGTCGTTATTATTGAGATCGGTTGTTTTGTTTTGACGGTGTTAGGCCTGAGACGCCACCGAGAGCCGAGAAAGTGTTTTAGGTTTTGCCCAACAGATGGCGCCACGGCACCTTACGCTGGCGGCATGGGACGGAGTTCCACTGGGGATGCATGGGACGGATTTTCACTGGGGATGATAACATATTTTAGCTAGGTCTAGATAAAACATTGACCTTTTGATAAAATTGAGATTTCTTTACGCGCGCACGATAACACTTATTCGCACAACAATGTAAATCCGTCGCTACTCTTTTTCGCGATGTCGCGTTCATGCGGTTGCTCCACGCCGCGACACGACAGCGCGACAGGGTGTGCCTGTCGCGTCGCTTGTCGCTGTCGCTTGAATATCGCGTGCATGCGGTTGGGCCTTAACTTAAACTAAGCTTCTCAATATAGTTAGCATCTCCCTCTGTTTTCAGTGCTTCCGGGGAGAAAGACAACAGCGCGCTTGGGGGCACCGTTGGTCTTTCTTGTCACATGTATAGCACTCGTCTTTGTTGTGTGTTCCTTCCTGTTTGCTCATAGTTGACAGCCGCCACAATCTGTGTTGCAAGGTTATCGCGCTTCGCCGACCGGAATATGCTCGGTGTTCAAAGCGGTTTCTATATATAGAAACAGCTTTGCACGTGTGTACACACACGTGCCGGAGATCGGAGAGTCGAAATCGCCGGGGGATGTTTTCGAGCAAGAGACGGAAACGCAACTAGATCCCCTTGTTCAGAAGGACAATCTACATGGACAGGTAACTTTAAGTGGGTTACCTCTCAATTTTTGAGAGCACACGTGCTTGAATGTGACTACGGTGTTGTACGATATTTTAAAGCTATAGCGTTAAAAGCCACATGTGGTAGAAAATTCGATGTCGGCGTCGGCGCTGACGTTGACGGAGTTATTGCGTGAGCGAAAATTACCGCACATATTTAGGTATGACTTGCTATATGAAATGCGGTATATGCGGGTTATATTGTTGCACCATTCTATTCCTAAAGTTGCTCATACCAATTATCACTAATTCTTGACGAAGTTATTCCTCATAATTTTGAGAATGATAGCTTACAAACAAATGTCATGAAACAAAACATCGACAGCAACTCTTGGGACACGGACCCAGCCGCCGTGGCTCTACGGCTGCTAAGGGCCGAGGAGCAGCGCAACAAAATCCCCGCTCCAGCACACGCCACCCCTGCCGCGAAGGGGGCGCCGTCCGCTGACGAGATGGCCCGCCAGCCCGTCAACGGGACGGCGGTAAACTTGTCTCAAGCAGCGAGAACCTGACCTGGGCTTGGACCGATTGGCCCAGAGTCCTGCAATCATCTTCCCTGGGCTGCAGCAGCAGCCGCGTCCAGGCCCACTCTACCCGGTGCCGTCGTCGTTCTCGTGTTCAGGAGTGTCAGTTACACCAGGTCACAAGGGAGGCATCACAAGACAGCCTTCACTGCAGGATGCCTATTGCCCGAAGATAGATCCCAAACCGGCATCATCGGCTCCACCACAGCCCATAAACAGGCAGCAGAACACCGCTGCTACTCCGACTTGGCATTCTTCTGGCACCCGGAAGGTTTCTGCAGATTGCCTCGCCACCTGCCCCGCTGTAGACCCAAAATGCGAGCCAGTTTCACCACCACGGGTCTCGGCCTCTGCATCGACCACTTCGGACACTTTACCATCGTGGCCGACCTTCTGCGACTGCGTCCCCACGGTTCTCGGGGGCAGCGCCATCTCGCCGCTTCGACTGCACCCGACCGGGTTTTGGCCGACAGGCTCGCGGCCTGCGCCGCTGTGGAACGTGGTTGCGAGCTGCTTTTCCCGCCGCGGGTCTCGGACTGTGCTTCAGCATCCGGCACTGCACCATCGCTGCCGGAGCCCGAGATGACCTCCCATGCCCTGCTGTTGGCGACGCGGTCTCCGGGCTCCCCACGGGAACCACAGCTCCTGACTGCAGGGCAGCAGCCGTGGGCGGAGTGCTTTCAGGCGCCGCTGGGAGGCAGCGGGAAACCCACGGGAGACCAGAGGCCCAGGAGGACATCGGTTTCGGCATGCACACGGCTCTCTACTCTTTCTAGATTTAATGAACTCGTATCTACTGCTTTCGCGGCGCACATCACGGGCCGGGTGTCTCCTTCCGATGACCCGGCTTCTATCCAGGACAGTTCGCCTGCACGCTACTTTTAGATGCGAAGCATCTTATGGTCGGGGCTATGTCACTGCCTCCCTCCCTCAATCCATCAGCCGTGCAGCGTCCACACCGGCACTCCGCATGCGCATCCTCCTCCTCTCCTCTCCTTGTCTTATCTCCTCTCCTCTCGGCATTCCTCCTCTCCTCTCCGACACTCCTCTCCTCTCCAGATTGCGCAACAAATGACAACACCTGCCACTCCGTGCACGATAGTGCGAAGCAGCTTAGGTTAGAGGCGCGACGGTAGGCGCTCCAGGTAGGCGGCTGCGTCGCTGTGAGGGCATGGATTGCGCCACACGTCGGCATGGAGGCTCGCCCCGTCGTTGCCTCGAACACGTGGCATGCCGGTCCGACGCGCTGCAGATGACCGCGACCAGTGCGGCCGTCCCCGTTTGGCGAGACAGACGGCGGTTCGGCGTCCGAGACGGCCTGCCATGCTTTGCCAAATGGGACGGGGTAGTCATCGGCGAGACATGCGACCCGAGCGCAACACTCAGTGCCTAAACAGACTAACCTCCCTGTCTTTCCTTTACCTTTTAGGGGCGAAGCACCTTATGCCCGAGCCTTGTCCCTCCTTCGCCGTCCGTAGCACTGGTTTGCATGGAGACCGCTAGGGTCACTGCGGTGCACAAGGGCGTTCGTTACCGACTCGCGCCCACTTTCTGTCTCGTTCCCGACGCGCGCTCTCTTTCTCTCTTATCCGTAGCTCTGGTTTGCATGGAGTCCGCTAGGGGTGCCGCGGTGCACAAGGGCGTTCGTTCCCGACTCGCGCTTTCTCTCTTCAGCCATGGATGATAACGGTCGCTTCTGATAACGGCGTGCCCGCTATGGATGAAAATACGAGAGTGGCAACTCAACTGCAAGCTGAGTCGAGGGCTCGCAAAGCTGCTGCAGCACGGCGACGCAGACAACAAGCGGACCCGGAGCCTAGGGCGCGGGAAGCTGCAGCAAAACGGCAACGCCGGCAAGCGGACCCGGAGCGGAGGGCTCGCAAAGCTGCAGCAGCACGGCAACGCCGGCATGCGGACCCGGACCTGAGGGCTCGCAAAGCTGCATCGGCGCCACCAACCTCAGGTAGAGAACGCTTCCGGCGTTTTGCCGGCGCTTCCCGCGCTCTCGCCGCCTCTGGGTCCACTTGCCGGCGTCGCGCTTGAACCGAGCATCGGCGTCACCAAACTCAGGTAGAGTCGAACCCAGCCTTTCCTTCCCCTGTCCTCCCCCGACGGGTACTCCGCCTGGGCCGCCCATGCCCTCTCGACTCAACGCTCTCACACCCGTGTCATAGTAGAGAACGCTTTCAGCGTTTTGCCGCCGCTTCCCGCGCTCTCGCCACCTCTGGGTCCGATTGCCGGCGTCGGAGGATTCACGGTTAACCGAATGATCCCCCGGTGCTTCGCCCACTCATCATCATTCACTTCGTGGATATGCGGTGATTATTTAGATGCGAAGCAGCTTATGGTCGGGGCTATGTCACTCCCTAACTCCTTCCATCCCTCCATCCATCCATCCGCCATGCGGCGTCCTCACCCCTACTGCGCATGCGCATCCTCCTCCCCCTTCTCTCCTCTCCTTGTCTCATAGCCTCTCCTCCCTCCTCCCCCTCCTCTCCTTTTCTCATCTCCTCTCGGCATTCCTCCTCTCCTCTCCGGATTGCGCAACGAATGGCAACACCTGCGGTTCCGCGCGCGATAATGCGAAGCAGCTTAGGTTAGAGGCGCGACGGTAGGCGTCCCAGAGGCACCGGCAACAGTCACCAACGCCACGCGCGTTCGGTGCGAACGCGTGCAAAACGCCGACGGCGTCGACAACAGTTCTGCGTGTTGCCGGTGCTGCTGCATGTCCAAGTTTATACAGCTGATAAAATTACCTTGAGTCGACCCCATGGCTGCTTCGCATACTACTCAGGGTTCCCCTACGGGAAGATGGCGTAATTTTTTTTCTCTCTCTCTTAACAGACTGAAATACTAAACGTGCGAAACAATAATAACAGAAACCTGGAAATTATGTCAATGTTTTAGGCGTGGTTATTCACTACCTCCGGGATCGGCCCATGCAAGAGGCCGCGTTCTACCAGAAAGCTCGCCTTCGTGCATAGCGTTCAACGCCAGCGTTTCCCGGTAAACATTACGGTTACATAAGCTACAGTTGTCGGGAAGCGTGAGAAGCAGTCGGAGATGTTTGAATGGTATTGCGTTCCACTCTTAAAGGCGGAGCTTAAGCGTCCTCCAAATTTATTTTTTGCCAATAAATCTCTCAACATATTTCGCTCATCCGTTCAAACCAACCCATGATGAGATTCATATTCGATGACAGCATAACGGTCATCGTGGCGCCATGAGAAGGATGAGGTATCACTATTTTAGCTGCATATCAAACAAAAAGACGCAGGCGCAGAACACGGAGAAGGGAGTCGCAGATTAATTTTATAGTGAAAACGTAGTTTAGACCCAGAAGTGGAGGGCCGCTATCCTTGCTCGCGGAGGTGCGTGTCTCTGACGTTAGTGTCAGGATTTATTTCCATTACGTCGCACGGTATGGTGCAGAAATTTTCTCAATAGCAGCACCTTGGCCGTTTCTCCTTCACTTTCACTAAGTGGTACCAGCAACACCGTTCTCAATATAGGGTCGCCGCCGTCGCTGATGCTGTTGTCAGCCTTTTACTACGCATTCCACACATCAGGCCCAAGCATCGATTGATAGCGCAGATGCATGGCGCTTGAAGGATGCGCGCCATGTGCAGTTTGTGCGCCCTAAGAAACGCACTACGCCTTGTTTTTCCCACCCCTGTTGCCGCTGTCAGCTGCTTGTCCCGTTTTTGCTGACGTCAGAGCTAACCAAGCAATCTGGCTAACATGCTCGTGTGTTCAATTCCCTTTACGCGTGAGGATGCAAAGACTATCGAAAAAAAATCTTCATATTTAAATGATTTTTCTGGCGCTGAACACCGCGAGAGATGGAGCTGCTGTCGTCCGCCCCTAAAGTTTGTCGTCGTCCGGCACACAGCTCCTCTGCTGAAATTTTCGGAGCATTGATTAATGCTGTCGTTAGCGGTAATGGCTTTAACCTCTTCTAGCATGTTGTCGCCATTTCTCGACATAGCGAATTTGAAGCTCCTAAGTACGAACAGGAAGCTTATATGAGAAATGTCATAATTTTGACCACAAGCCTAGGCATCCAACAAAAATATGTGAGCGTGACACCATCTCTTACTGAGAAAACGTTGCTCTGCACATGGTATTTCCAACGATGGTGAGCACTCCAAGAAACTCACGCGTATGCATCCATTCAGATGTACATACTGCAGTTGTCGTCTTCGCAATTCTTACTGTTTTACGGGCTGCCAGATCATGCGAGATGGTTGACCCACCGAGTAAGAGTTTGCAAAGTGCGATAACTTACCAATATCAAGGCATTCTTTCGTGCTGAGTACCCATTTTCAGGTTTTCTTCACGTCCTGCATGTGATGTCTGCGGATGCGAGAACATTGACCACTTATTGTGCCGCTGTCCTCAATTTGAAGCAGAAGCACAATCTATAGTATTAACGCATTCAGTAAACTAGATCATCGTCCCCTGAGTGAACAGATTATACTAGAACACCTTCCCCACCGATCATCGGCTCAAAAGGCAGTGAAGGCACTTTTGTGCTTTCTGAGAGCGTCTGGTTTGTACGAGTGCCTTTGACTTTGCAGTACGTCGTACAGGTCCGTGCACGTCACCATACCACCACCCTATCTCTTTCTTCTTTCTCTTCCCCTTCTTCCTTCCCCCGGCGTAGGGTAGCAAACCGGACTCTTGACTGGTTAACATCCCTGCCTTCCTTATATCCCTCTCTCTCTCTCTCTTCACGTGATTTCGCTCAAGGTCATCAGATGGTGTCAAAATAATTTTGGGATGTTTTAACCTTGCATAGAAGCATTTTTATAGAAAAATGAAATTGTTTTTTTTTTCAGGCTCAGAATTTAGGCTATAACAGATTAAATCAAGATTCCGCGTATTCAACGCACCAATGCGAGAATACCCTGTAGTTCGTGCAATGAGATAGGAGACATTGAACACTTTCTGTGGTCATGCTTAAACTACCGGGGTGAAAGCTACGCTCTTCTTGAGAAACTGCAAAAGAAATTTAAAGCCTTCCACATACGTGCCTGCAACACGTTGTTTTTCCAGAAGTACCCGTTAAAGGGCACAAGAAAGCTTCACGCCTTTTTACATTTATAAAGGACACTGATCTGTTCTACAGGTCTTAAATACCCTAATGACAGTGCAAGAGACGCTCAGGTGGAGGAATTGCCGGCCTCAAACGCCAGTGTAAATCCGCTTCCAGCTTGAACTTACCACCACCGCCACCAACACCACATCAAGAGCGGTACGGACTTTGAAGAATGTTTGTTTTATTATTTACTTGTTCCGTTTGCGGTTCGAAATTCAATCTCGAGCAACACAAAGGCCAACACACCACAGGCGCCCTTATATAACGGCCCTCGACCAACAACCGCACTCCGCAAACAGTGTACGACCAACAGGTTGTGAGGACGGAACCACTGTTGACATTTGGGCTGGGCAAACAGGCTCAGCGCACTCGAGGAGAGGTACAGCACTGCCTCCGACATAGTCAGACTGTGCGACAGGCTTCAAGCTGCGACTATCTACCGTTGGCTGGCCTCATGAATCGGGGATAAGAGCACTTATTAATCCAACGTCATTAGCTATCAAGGATCCTCGTGTTAACGCCTGAGCGAATGCAATGCGATAACATTATCAGAATCAACCGACCCACGCCATTGACAACTATGCCACCATGAACGGCCCACATTACAAACTGCATTCAAAACCCAGGCGGGAATATTTATCGTGCCCTGATATCAGGATCGGGACAAACAATCATTTGATTAAACAGCCTCCGTGATCGGATCCATCTTCCTTTTCCATTCAGGTCGAAAACGTAGGCTGGTTAGCGTTCTGTATAATGCTACCGCAGCAAAAGATTTATTCACACATATACTTGCCTACGTATACTTCTAGTAACACCCACAACAAAGTGAACAATTTGGAAAGTGGAGCTTTGCGGCATTGTCAATAACCAAAATATTGCCCATATCAGTGGTGCAGCCAAAGGGATAAAGGACGTTTAAATTTCTCCTGTGGTGGGCGGATTCGAACCCGCGTCATACATATTCAGGCAGTCCTGTTTGAACATATACTCACACACGCTCCACGCGGGAATTTCGCTGCGGCAGAGCTAAATGTTGCACAGACTGCGCCATATATTGATACATGACGCGTTTCGGCTGTTGCAATGCGGCGCGTCGATTAATTGATTAGTGCTAATCTCACGAATGTCGGAAATAATCGTGAGATGGGTTATGCCGGGTGTTTTAAGTGAGATCGTAATTAGTCCCGCAGCAGAAGAAAGAAACGAAGGATGTTTGATGGGAAAGAATGCAGCTCTTTTCAATATAATAAAGTAATTGAGAACATGTTCATTGCATACCAACGGAGGTATACAATAAACTGCTTGCTGTATCATCTATAATAACTGAAAGTGATGGGAAACACATCGTAAGCTAAGGCTTAAATTGGCGCGTGAGTGACAACACCAGTGAGAAATAGAGAAATTAACTTTAAAATGAAAAAGAAAACACCGAAGAAATCTTGGATGTAAGTTTTCCAGCCAGATGACAATTTCAGCCCCTTTTATAAGAGTGACTACAACAAGATTTGTTAAGGAATAAGTAAAAAAAAGTGGTTGGGAAAATGCATACTCAATTTCCTCTACTCATACCGCCCCTCTCTAGCAAAACTAATTTCTGAGACTTCCTATAAAAATTCCTAATACCTCCGAGAGAAGAAAAACTAGACGCATATATCGTGTTGCACGCGTGAAAGATTTAAACCTTTCCTATACCCATGATAACTTATCGCTGTGCAGAAGAGAGGCAAATGTGGTTACCGGCCGTGGTGGCACAGTGGTTTTTGCGTAGCGTTGTTGAACCCGAGGTCGCGGGATCGAATCCCGGCCGCGGCGGCCACATATCTATGAGGGTGAAATGCGAAAACGCTCGCCTACTGTGCATTGGGTGCACGTTAAGGAACCACAGGTGGTCAAAAATAGCCCGGAGAAACTACCCTCCTCCCCCCTTCTTACAAATCATCACATCTTCATTTTGGCACGTAATACGCCAGAGCCTTATTATTTTCTTTTTCATTTTGCGCATTCACGTTATTCGGCTGTCGCGAGCCGTGATCCCATGCCCACCTAATAAGAATAAGCTTAGTATTAGTATGTGACACTTTGCACAGCAACTGAAAAAGCTCCACAGACGTTGACACCATGCGCCAGTGTATGTGTCCGTCACAAACTACATTTTCAATAATCGTTAGATACTAATGCACGTAATTCTCGCAGAGTAGCAGGCCAGAGCATGACCGCTGAGGCCGACCTCTCTGCCTTTCAAATAAATTCTTTCTCTTCCTCAGGCTCTAAAATGTGAGGTGAACGATCGGTTTGTAGTCGCAACATAATAACGAACGAACAGAAAGCAAAAAACGTCACAAGCATGCGCGGCACACCGCAGCACAGTCACAGCGTAAGCTGGAGGAGCGACTCCCCAGGAGCTCCATTTTTGGCAGCAGGGCCTCCGCGGAGATGTCTTTTTGCGTCGTTTTCAGGAGAACGAGCTGAACTGTCCGCCCGGCGTCAACGGCAAGCTGCGATTTCTGCTGCTCACTGCACAGCGGTCTGCTGAACCCAACGTTGTCTGGTTGCAGCCGCGCGCCTAACTCTTCGATTCGCTTCTTCAGCAGTGGCTCGTACCATGCGAGGAGTCCCCATAACGTGTACGGAAGAATAAATACAGGTATCGAGACTACGCGGCGCACAAGTCACATCCCTTGACCCGTGGCACGATACGGTGTTGTTGATGATGATGATGATGATGATTTATTGGCATCCCCTTTCAAACTGGACTGTGACAAATAGTCACCTAGCCTGCTTGAGATACCCAGGTCCAGCTACATGCAACATGCAACTGCTACATGCAACTGCTACATGCAACTGCTACATGCAACTGCTACATGTCGGCACACCTGGTGGAATACAACGCAAATGCAATGCAAAGTTTGCACATATCGACGCTACGCGGCGCACATGTCAGATGGCATTACACTGGCCCGATACGATGCTAATGATGATTATGATGGTGATGATGATGATTTATTGGCATCCCCTTTGAAACGAAGCGGGGACAAATAGTCACCAAGCCTGCTTGATTCAATCAGGTATGCTATACATGTTTTCCATTCTAGCATTTTTTATACATCTCCTTAATCTTCGTTTGCTTTATCAAGGCTTATTTATATGCCTTGTACCGCTACAAATGCAACTGCTACATGGGCTGCCACCTTGTGTAAAAATTGGCCGCATATCTTCTTGCTTAGCTGCAAATGACGTCGAAAGACGATAGCCTTCTGCCGCCCGTGATGCGTGCCACCCTCTCTTCTCCCCCCTCCCCCCGTCACGCTCTTCCCCTCTCCTTTAATTCCTCCCATGATGGATGCAACGGGGGTTTTGCTGAATTCAATTCAAATTTCGCGCGTTCGCCCTGCCCTCGCGCCATCTCTTGGGACCTTTTATTACATTACAGTTGGCTTCAAGTCGGCTTGTTTTTAACGCGTAGCGTCTCTTCGACACAATTTCTAACGCGTTGATTTTTCATTTACTAACGTAAAACCAGTACTGAATGAATGCTACGGATCACGATTATGTACATATATTCTTCCTCAAGTAGGCCTGAGGTTTCCTTTGCGCTGTATAATGTTGACGTGAATATGACCCCTTGCCACCAGTGCTAGTAGCTCGCTTGGTTTTGGCCGGGCGGTTGAATCGGTTTTGGCCGGGCAGTTGAATCGAGTTGTCGACAGACAGACAGACAAAGTTTTTCGCGTTTAGGTAGCCCAAGAAAGACTACCCTCTTTAATAATGTGCAACTGCACTGCTAAGTGCGCACGTATCGACGCTACGCGGCGCGCATCTGAGATCGCGTGTCTCCTCGTGCGCTAGGACGCGTGTATAGGGCATGTTTCCGTCCACTTTAAATCCAAGCGTTACTCTAAGGTGTACGTTACCTACGAGTTTCACCGGGTGAATCACTCCGTATTCCATTAGGATGTGCTGAATAGTCTCCGGATATTTGCTGCAGCATACACATGTCTTATCTTGCTGCCAATTTTTCCTCCGGTATGTTTTTTGTCCTTAGGCAACCAGCTCGAACCACTGGTGGCAAGGCACTGCCCTTTGTGTTATTGTACAGATTTTTCCTTTCGTTAATAGAAACTGCACATAGAAACTAGCACAAAAATAAACGCGCTGCCATCTGGAAGAAGTGCGGAGTAACACAGGAGCTTAAATCATATTCAGGCCTGCATGAAAAACAAGAAAGCCCTGCACGAGCTGGTCTTATCGTTCGTCTTATTTGGCTTAGTTAGAGAGAACCAGGTGGTTAAAATTAATCCAAAGTCCACCACTGCGTCGCGTATCGTAATAATATTGCAGTTTTCGGCAAGTAATACACCTAAGTTAAAAATATTCAAAGCACTAGGCTCTAGACTTCTGAGGCGGCCAGATGAATGAAATCGCGGGTCTTTCAAACGACCCAATCAAATACTGCAGAATGGCACGCAATAGCAGGACGATCAGTTTGTAATTCTTTAATTTCTGTTTTTCTCCCTTTCCGATCTTCTCCTGCCCTGTTTTTACTTCTTCACCTCTTTCTTTTTCTTATTTTTTTCCCCTTCTTCTCTCGCAGGACAGGGGACAGTGCGTCCTGCACCTTTCAAGAGTGGCACTTGCCGAAGGGCACGTCCCGTCCCCAACAGGCGCTGGGTGAGCTAGAGGGGGCACGTCGGGCTTCGCCGGCAAATCGGACAGACAGGGCTGGTAGACCACCGCCGTCTTGTATCGGGCAGGTCGTATCGCACGGGCTTGCCAGGCCAAGCACAATGCCAACGCCCGCTAGCGGGCGAAAGACCTCCGAACAGACTGCCGGTTGCTGCCGCATGCTCCGCCGGACCGGAAGGGCTCCGATTCGCCGATGGAGTGAGTTAACGCCTCCGCGGTTCGACCCCCAACTGTGGGCGCCCTTCCTCGGTTCCTGTGTCCTTTTCGCTATACAAGCACTCCTCCCTCTTGCTTTTTTTTCTTTACAAGCGCTCCTTTCTGTATTGTTTTCTTCGCGGCGTTTCCAGCTTTGTTACGACTGCTCCCATCAGGTCGTTGAAGCGAGTAAGCACGTCGCCCGGGCGTAACTAGCTTCCACGGGGAAGAACAAGACAAACAAACAACTAAGAAATAAGAGAAGCGAAGGCTTGTCACAGGAGAAGGAGAGGAAGAGAAAGGGCTCGTACGTGATTTCGAATGCGTTAGCCTTTGATCTGCCAGATAGCGGGGCCCTTTCCCGCCGCCGTGTTTCGCCTTTCTGGTGGATGGTCTCGGGACTTTCGTGCGAACGATATTCCACGAAACCGACGGGCGGGAACAACCGCGTACACGTGAGAGCTACGCCACTTAGAATGCAGGTGAGAAGTCCGCTTCTGGTACAAAAGGTACAAACGCATAAAAGGAACAGAGCGACGACGCTGGGAGAGACCAGAGGGAAAGGAAGGAAGACTGGCTGGGATGAGAGAGTAGCGTGCAGTGGTCACAGCTTACCTACAGACCAGTTAGACAAAAAAAAAAATCACAGCATTTGTAACGAAGTATAACGGTTCTAAGAAATATCAGGAAGATAATATTCAGTCACTGCTTTATCAGATTATATTGCCTATGTGAACGCTGTCGTTCGACAAAATGGTCTTCCTTAGAAAGCAGAAATCTTTGGGGTGCTTATACAAGGAACGGTGCCCGAGATGTGCGGAAAATGCTCGTAGAAAAAAAAACGAAACAAAGAAACTTAACACTTTGCGGAAGCAATGTATTTTCTTCAAATACCAAACGAATACTACGGGGTGCACGAAAGCCGTCCATTACGTCGAAGTTATTGGAAGCTACAGAAGGCAAGCGTTATTTTCAGCAGTCGTTAAACAAGAAGTGCAGTGGATTTTACAGTGCTAAAATCACAAAACAAACAGTTAAGTGCCGAAGAAAAACGCAAGTATTACAAAATGATGGGACAGTTTTTATTTTTGGGAGCACGTACGAGCTGCTGTTAGGAATTAATCAAATGGCCGCCACTGGATAGCAGTGGGACGAGAAACGTCATTATTCAGGGGAACGCCGCATGGTCGGCGAGGGCGTCAATGAATGAATGAATGAATGAATGAATCAATAATCAATCAATCAATATGGCATGAATCACTGGTTAGGGCGCACGTAAACTCTAACGGAACGGGCATGCGCCGGCTACAGCAAGGATCTTGATGACCTCTTTGCTGCCTTGTGGCCGCATATCGATGCATAGTGCTCGGTCAACCTAAGTCGGTGCGTGCCAATGATGTCGCGTCGGTGAAGCAGCCAGTGTCTTTAGTCTACAGGTGTCGAGCTGATATGATGTTTCATTGTGCTCAGTATGAGTTGCAACGCATAAAAGTGCTGCCGGGCGCTTTCGCGTTGTCACTCATACTATATGTACGATATACTTACATCGAATAAGCCATGTACGGACTCTATGTACATAAAGTCCTTACATACGGTTCATTTATTGTTTGCATTATTCTAATTCGGGCCACTTTTTGTCTGTTTTGCCAAGTATTGGATTCTGCCCGTATTAAACTTTTTGATTTTCAGTTCTTGGTTTTGTTTTTGAAAGGCTCATATATTGCGTTTTAAATATACCTGCCTAATCTGTCAAAGAAACATTATACGCCTTTTGTTCGTATTACCTGCTTGCATGTTACTTTAACTTTACACCTCAGACTATCCTGCAGTATGGGTCTAATCAGTCTTGTATATTGTGTACTTCGCATAGTGAAAACGTAATAATAAATGCTGAAATCTCTAAGCAACGATCGAACGAAAGCATACAATAGTGTTCTGGTTTGTCCGCAGAAATTATGCCGCATTTTTCGGCTTAAGAATTTGCCTTCTACTACTCGTCATGCGGAATTATGTGAGTACTCTGAAAAGCAATAAGGAGCAATAAATTATGCATCCCGCTGATGAATTAAAAAAAACATCACATTTTGTTCATGCAAGCAGTGTTCTTGAATTAAGATCACAGGGAGAGGCCTTCGTCCTGCAGTGGACGAAGGCTTATAGGCTGATGGTTATGATGATCCATGCTGCCCGTAGGTCATTAAAAAGTGGCTGTTACCTTCGTTGTACCGCTATGCTTTGATCTCGTTCCACATAAATTGCAGGCACGGATAATTGATACGCATATTTTCTTTAGTGTACGTGAGCGCGCTCTTTGGGTGCATGTGGCATCTCCATTTTTTTTTTTTTTTTTGTATCGCAACAAGTGTTTTGAAGACGACGACGCTGGCGCCTAATTTCACCGCCACCTCGGCTCTCATAGTGAGGAGGAACTATAGTACATGCACTCCTATTGCGTGACCTCTTTCACACTCTCATTAAAAAAAAATCAGTGATGTTTTAGCGGTAAATGCAAGAGACATGCGTTAGAATGACGTTGCACCTCTTTGAGGACCCGGGTCTATGATTTTAATCGCGTTCACCACATTCCTGCCTCTTGGAGGAGCGAAGTGAAACTGACGGTGGTCCGGAGCCCACTATCTAAGTCGCAATGTACATATATATATATAGTGTAATGAAGAAGAACGCCTGGACTTAGGCAGCAGGATTGCCAACAGCATCGCGTGCAGCAGAAGCTCGAGCTTAGAGATTGTGCTCGGTGGAACGCTCGACCCGTCAGCGGCCTTTCGTCCAATAAACCTCCTTTATAATATATATATATATATATATATATATATATATATATATCCTCTTTACCTACACCACGTAACCGGCTTCCCACACATCACACGCATATGCGTTTTTTGTTTTTTGTTTTCACTTTGGCGCTCCTAATGCTAACACATTGAGAAAAATAAACACAGTTCGAGTTTAAAGCTGTTGAAACTCGATGTCTCTCTTCAGGTACCGACTAATTTGGTGGCCTCGGATGGCGAACTCGCACCGTGCACCGACTCTGTACACACCGATGGCAGATGTCCATCTTGGCGAATCCACCGCGGTACCATATTGGCTATGGCGTTGCACTGCTGAGCTCAAGGTCCCGCGTTCGATCCTACCCCATGGCGGCCGCGTTTTGATAGGGGCGAAATGCAAAAACAGTGGTGTACTTAGACTTGAGTGCTCGTTAAAAAAAAACCGAGGTAGTCCAAACTAACCCAGAGTCCCTCACTACACGGCGTGTCTAATGAGTCAGAAAGCTAAAAAGAAGGCAGGGATGTTAACTATAGTCAAGAGGAGGGTCAAGATCGTGGCTATTGAACGTAGTACTCCAAAATTTTATAATTCTTTAAAGTCCTCCTCGTGACGAAGCTCTAGCTGTCTCACGCCTTGGCTAACAGCTCGCAACCATCCAGAACGTTCTCAGCCGCAGTACTACTGGTCGAACTATCCATGCGTCTTGATTATAAAAGTCGAAGTTCAGTTCTCTCTTGCCACATCACTAGCGACGAGACGATGTTCCTGCTCACTATTTCGGCTCTATACCACCAGACGTCGCGGAAGGCATCACAGACATCCTATTTTCTCAGCCCTCGGAACGTCCCGTCGACTACCTCAAGGAGGTCGTCATGACACGCCAGGTACAGTCCGAGCGCAGCAAGTTGAAGCGGCTGTTCAAGATCTGGTTTACACACGAAACAGCTCCTCGGCGAGGCGACCAAAATCAGGGCATCTGCAATCTACTGCGGGAGTTATGTATCCAATGCCTTCCGCAACGCATAGCTGGGGTGCTGGCCGCTGCGCCTGACACGTCCCTCGAGAAGCTCGCTGAACTCGACGACCGCGTAGTCGCGACTACTATGACTCGTCTACTATAGCTGCGGCCCGCGGCGGCCAGTCAGCAACCCGTGCAGCAGATTATCCGCAACTTTCACTCATCGACAGCTGTCTCGACTCGAATTCAAAGCCACCTAGTTCTCCGGACTGCAGGCCTCTGTTCGCTTGCCGATTGTTATGTTATATTTTCACCCAGCACCAGGAGTAGAATAACAGGAAGTCAGAATCAACCAGGCCATCAGCGCAGGCAAACATCTACGGATTGCCATTATAATGATCATCTCTGAATCACAATCCATTCTGCTGAACAATGTTCCTACGACATGGAAAATATTCATAAGAGGAAGTGCTTCAATTTTTTATTTGAGAGTAACTATCGCGCAGCTACCACGGAAAGTAAACGAGAGCAGAAATCCCATGAGACACCATAGGGATGCGTGCCAAAGAAACATTAATGAATTCAGACGCACACAGTAATTTCTTCCTCGAGGGTGTTGCTCTGAAAACAAACACACGTCGTGTAAGTGTTTGAATAAATTATTCGCATTCGCGCGCCCTGCCTACGTGCAAGCGTGCTATCAATTGAGCCCTTTTCAAACTTGCATCGAAAGGCATCGTTGAAAAGTTGCGGGAAATTACGGGAATTGTCACCGTCGCAATAAATTTACATTTATTTTGCGCGAACCACATACGCGCTTTGTAGTGCAGTTTACTTGCGCTTTTCTTTTCTTTTCTGTCTCTTTATTATTTTGTTGTTGTGCCATCAGATGTTTTCGTGGGCCGAACCTTACGATTCATGCCCTTGTATTTCCCGTTTCAAAACTGTCAATGCAACGCCGCGCCCATGCTTTATACGGTGAAACACACTGACCGTAGAAGAGACAGGATGGAATACTCCGTGCCATAAGCCCATAACATAACAGACGTCCGTCTATTATGTTCGCGCTGCTTTCCGCATACGGTATGCTTCACACTCATATACACAAATACTAGGATCAAAAAAAAAAAAAATCAGAGACCATTTCACTCTGTGAAGGTGGTCGACGAGCGAAGCTGCTATGGTGCTTCGTAGAGCTATTACTTCCTATTTGGTAATTACGCGATATGTAATTACACTCATTTTATGTTAATACGTGATTACCATGTATATTACCATGTATATCAATGTATGTTTTGATCGTCTACGTATGGCGTTGGCTCGATTTCTTCCTGGTCAGCATCCTCTTATTCTTCTTCGGGGATCATGTCCAACTACTTTGTATGGTCTATGCGCACTTGGTAATGTTGGTACAACGGCGTGTCGATCAGAAAGTCGAGCCGTGGCTTCAAGTTTCACTTCTTAATGAATACCCTCTTGTACGCTGGCTTTGACATGAGGCGATGTTCGATGTGAACTTCTATAGCGGCATCGTCGGCAGTGTGACGTGGCAAACTCTGGAAACGGTTGTTTGGATGTCGGCGGGTACATTGACCACTTGCCCTTTGATGGCAAATTGTCCGCTGCCGTGTTTGAGCCGTCGTATACACATGAACGGAGGGCGCGGCGCGACTAGTCTCTCCTCCACGGCACTCAAGTTCGGCAAATGCGGAGGCACGGGGAAGAGAGGGGAGGGGGGGGGGGGTTGTACACGTACCCATTTATTGTACAGAACCGAGGCACGTTACCCTTTATCAGCGCCTCCTTACACCTGCCGCAGACTCGAATATCACCAACGTTCTCGCCGGGAATTCACCGCGTCAGCACATCCACCGCCTTCGGGCGTCGCTCTTTCGACCGTATGCCATTGATTTCCGAGAGGTCGCTCTCGAACCATAGGCGATCCCATACACGGCAGCTTGATCCGAAGTTGCGATCGAGAAAGTCTCTTTGGAACCATGCGTAGGCGTTGTCGAATACCGGCACCGCACCCTCGTGGCATCGACGACTATTTGCGGGTATTTTCGGCGTCGCGATAGGCGTCGTCAGCTCTTGATCGTCGCTTACGTACCACATCGCGGGCACGCTCTTGTCGGGCCGCCGGGCTGGCACGACGTCGACGGTCTCTCTCCAGCCGCTGCTCTCGCTCTCGGTCCTCGTAGATACGCTACTCTTCAGGCGTATGAATCACGCGTGGCCTCACACCCCCTTAACGGCTCATACAGATATGATGACGTGGAATGATGAGCGGCAACGGAGCCAGCTGTGGTAGAAGACGACGAAGATGAACGCACGAGCAGTGGCACGAGCGCGTTCGCGCGGTTGCGCCGAGGGGCGCCAACGAGCCAGCTGTGGAAGAAGACGACGACGCTCGAGCCATTGCGGATGTTGATAGTTTTTCCGTGCGGACGCCATGGCCTGGGCCATAGATAGCTTCACTGTAAAAATTAATGCACTTCTTCGCCACGATAGAGGCAAATACAGATGACTAGACACAAAGCAACATGCGGGGGCGGCGCAATAGGAACATTTCATGCAAGGCTGCTTCATTATGTCACACAAACGTGCACTCTCTCGCTCTATCGCTTTGCTACACGCATGCCAGCACCCCCACTCACTCACTCACTCACTCACTCACTCACTCACTCACTCACTCACTCACTCACTCACTCACTCACTCACTCACTCACTCACTCACTCACTCACTCACTAACAAGAACGCTCGTACACCGTGCATTCAGTGCAGGTTAAAAAGTCCAAGTGGTCAAGATTAATCTGGAGTGCCCCACTACGGCAAGCCTGATAATTAGATCGTGGGTTTGGCGCATAAGAACACAGAATTAATTTTCATTTTAAATATAATAAGAAAAAGCTTAGTTGTCGTCACTTCCAATAATTTCGTCGGCCGATTTTTAGTGAAGTTGCGTGCATTTCAAGCCAGATACAATGCGTGTTTCTCCACACGTTTACTTATCTGTAATAAATTGCTAACGTTACACAATTGTGTCACGTAAGGCAATTTAACTTTCTTCCACTACCTGTATTTTCCTTCCTGTGAAGCTTGCCAGCTATTCCTGAGTAATTATTGCGTTTGTCTCGATTTATCAGTTCTGCTTTAGTCGCGTTCTGCATTGTTCTTGTGTAGTTTTAGCACCAATATCACACGAGAAGAGGAAGCTGCCGAGCTTGTCACCATAGCCTGATGGCAGCTACAGAAACAAAATGCTTTTCTAGCAAAAATAAGCTCCACAACGCGCATAACATGAACAGAAAATGAGAAGTGAGAAGGTACAGACAAGAGCAGAGAACTGCCTTATCTCGTCTTCCTGGAAGCCGTCATTTTTGTCGTACAAATTCCACTCTGTCTATTTTAACGGCCAAACGACCGAACGGGAAAGGGGCAGAGAGAAGGACCGTACTGACGGATGGGAAAGGCAAATGCTGAAGTGGGTCGAACATCGCGCGAGAGCTTGCGGGAGCGAGGACGACAGATGACAACGACAAGTATACGTAAAAAGAAAAAAAAAGTGCGCGTTCGCACAGTACCTAAATCATAAGGCCGAACACAAACGCCATAAGGCGGTCGGCAAAGCATAGAACGGTGGTGCAAGAACGTAACGTAAAAGCAAGGAAGCACACCCGTAGCTGGCTTGCAAGAAGCCCCCGAGGGACGGACTCGCACCGGAGGCGCTGCCGGCCGTTATCAGTGGTGCCCATGCGCCTTGTATTTGAACGAGGAAACAGCGAGAGGGGCCGAGGGAAGCTGGAATGAGGGTGCAGACCCTCTCACAGTCTCTTTCACACGTTCCAGGAACTTGGGTAGCATCGACGACGGGGCGACGAAAAGCCGCAAAGGCGCCGTCACGACGGAGGGATCGATGTCGTCGCCCTTGGACAAACATGCTGAAGGCAGTAGTGACGCTGATTCCAGAGTTGGCCGTCCTAGTCACACATTGTCCACACTGCCGCCATCGTGAACGACAAAGCAGCCCGTCCGCGCGCCCAGCCAATCAGCGTGAAGTTGCACATTTCGCAGAGATTTCAGCTGCAGTTGAGGGTCCAATTGCAGCTCGACAAGCCATGTCCACCTAGCGGTCGATAATTGAAGTTATCCGTAAGCTTTAAAACAATCAATCAACTGCGTGTATACTACAAGCGCAATAGATGGATAGCAGAATCTCGGCTGTCGCAAGGGATTGTGGTGTACGGCGTATTCTACTATACAACTTCCGGTTTGAGACCACGACGCCGTCTATGCCGCTGTCACTTCATGCCCATGCTTTGTTTTTTATATACTGCGGAACTTTGGTGAAAAATCACGGTGCAAGCACCGCTGGGCAGTTACAAAACGTAGAGGTGAGCTATCGCTCCTTCGTACTGATGTTGGCGCCCTTAGACTCGTGTATTTTCAGGTGGCAGACATTTCATGCCCAAACGTGTTTGTATCGCGTCAAATAGTCATATAACGTTTATCTAGCGCAAACGTTTGTCGAGTGCAAATAAACGTTCGTTAACTTAAGAAGTAGTTTTTAATAAGTGGTAAGTCAACCTATTAAGTGGCTGTTTCTAACGATTCCCATAACAAACGCTGCAGTCGATCGCTTCGTCCGCTGTTTTGTCTGCAGCGGTGCCCAGCGCGCGCCATGTCGTCGGCTGCTGTGCCTTCGCAGTCTCCCGTTTTTTTTTTTCTCAAGAGACGCATGTCGAGTATAACTGCAGAGAGAAAGCACTAATTTAAGTATCTGAAAAGTGCACGAATTATTTCGAGGTTACCTCTCCTCCCTCTTTCGTGCAGCCTACAGTTGCCTTTTCGTTGTGCCGGAATGAAGACGGCACATAATCAATGTGCTGAGGATCCTTGCTGGGTGCACCTGTGTGTATTTAACTGATTGTTAAAAGGGGAGTATTTGTAAAAGAAAGTTAGTAGACGAAGTTATTCGCCAAAACACTTGCCTGTGACGAAATGATCTTCGCATATTCTGGCTCCTACGTTCGTTACTCACCGCTCGCCGTTCACGGTCGCTCGTTGGACGGCAACCGCCCATTTACGTTTGTGCGCTTCATTCCATGCAAAATAAAACATTTTTTTTCCTTTCACGGAAGAGTTCGCGCAAACTAATCGTAATCACGCTACTGAAGCGTGTTTTCTTTGCGAAGAGCGGGAATTCGCACTGTAGAAACTGCTGACAAGGCTGAACGAAGCATCAGAAGCGCTAACCCTCGAACCGGAAATTGCTATCTGACGACATCGTCATTTTGCTATCCACCTATACATGTACTCGATGCACTCACTACAGTCCCGGCATCCCTTGAGCAGAATAATTCTCTAGCAAGCTGTCATGCTGTGCACAGAAGATGCAAAGGCGCCCTCACCAACGGTCCGCAATGAAAATCATGTGCTCCCTGCAAGCAAGCGCCTTTGTCAATGACTACACAATTAAGCGTGCTTTGGTTTCGAGCTTGGGTTCTACTTGCCTTTATGGTGTTCACTTTCTATTTCTTTAACTTTCGTCCTCCCGTTTTAAACTCCCCCAGCGCAATGTAGGAAACCGGATGCTGATATTTGGCTATCTCCCTCAAAAGGCTATGAAATTTTACGTGCGAAAATCATGATTTTATTATGAGGCATGCCGTATAGTGGGGGACTGCGGACCACCTGTGGCTCTTTAACGTGCGCCCAATGCACAGCACATGGGCGTTTTTGCATTTCGCCCCCATCGAAATGCGGCCGCCGCGGCCGGAATTCGATCCCGCGACCTGGTTCATAGCAGCGCAATGCCATGGTTAACCTCCCTATACTTTACCCTTACCTCTTATGAAGTTCAGCGCCTGCGTTGTTTGTCTTTTGTATTGCGTTAGCTTTCCTAGGGCACTTCACGAACTTTCCGGAGGCTGTACTTGTATGTGCGTATCTAACCGTTTTCCCGCCAACCTGGGTCACTGTGTAGACCATGGTCGAATTGTTCAGAGCATCGGCCTTACTGTGGTGAGTGAGTGAGTGAGTGAGTGAGTGAGTGAGTGAGTGAGTGAGTGAGTGAGTGAGTGAGTGAGTGAGTGAGTGAGTGAGTGAGTGAGTGAGTGAGTGAGTGAGTGAGTGAGTGAGTGAGTGAGTGAGTGAGTGAGTGAGTGAACTTTATTTGGTCCACGATAGACGCGAGTAAACTCGACGTCATCTGGAGAAAGTTTGAAACCAACCGTCGAACCAACTTCAGTCACTGTGCATTTGGCTATGTGTACATATATGTGTTGCTCTTCAACGAACCTCTTTCACGCCGACATAGGTCACTGCAGACGCGGGACTGGGTGTGCAGCGCTCTTCAATGAAACTCTTTGACGCCGATTTGGAGCACTGGGTATCTACCACTCGGTATGTGCTGGTCTTCAATGAACCTCTTTAATGTTAACTTGGGTGCTGACTGGGCGGAATAAAACCCACGTTACACGACTTCCTCGAGGACGGCAACCTGACGCTTCAGCAGACTGCGCCACAAATGTACTGGTCCGGCCCAACGCAGGCAAGCGCAAGCGGGAGGCCCGTCTACGGCAGGATGCTACGCCGTTGGAACAGTTCCCGGGTGCGACGGCGAGGTTCCCAAAGGAGTTCATTGAGAACCCGTTCGGCCCCGCATGTGCAGTGTGCGACCGACTCTGGTTGACCTGCGACGTGTCTATGATCGGCGGCGTGACGAACGAGAACCAGCAAGAAACGGCCGCGGGAGCGTTGCGGCAGTGTCTCGCTTCCTCCGCGGACGTCTACAAAGAACTGGTGTGTGGGTCGTGCACGGAATCCCTGCTCAAAGGCGCCGTGCCCCGGGGCGCGACCGTGAACGGATACAAGCACCCAGCCGTACTTAATTCCCACCATAGTATACAGCTTCGCTGGTCTTCCATCTTCACCAGAGTGGAAAGGCTGGCAGTATTTTTTTTTTTTATTACTAGCTTTCACCTGTGCGAAGTGTTTTCCGTTTAAGTTTCGCGTCTTCACAGTTAGTGCTGCTTGTTTTTTATAATACGTGTTTTTCCGAATGACCTTCTAGTTGCGAATAAGCGCTTGTGCTGCCTGTTCTTCTTGGTGCTTGTTTCTCGCGCTATCATCATTTCACCATCAGTACGTACCAATTCGCCGATCTGAAAGCGTCACTAACCTTCTACGCCTTTCCCTTTATTCCTTTATCTCTCCACGAACCCCGTTACCGCTCAGTAAATGCGTCGCTGCGTGTGCAATCAAACACGCTGATATCACTGCGGCTTCTGTCACACATACTTCGCTGTTTCCCGCACATGTATTCCCCGCGAATTCCTGTCACTGGTTTCGCGCTTCGATACGACGACTGCGACGACAACGAAGAGGCATTCCGAGCCGATAGATTTTATCGGTGCGCCTGGGGAAGGCAGCGTATCCGCGTGATGTTGTCGGTTGCTCGGAGCAAACAGTGACATGAAATGCGAGTGTGCGTCCAATATTCGACTTAGGCTGGGGGCCGGGTATCAATCGCTCGTGAACCCTTTTAGTTATGTCTGTGCATTCTGATTCCAGCTCACTCTCCCAATGCCCGGTTTACCACGGTATCTCAGTTCTGACTTTCTCTTTGGTTTTATCGTGGTGGTGCACGGAGGGGGCAGCCAGTGTTCGATCCACTGGTCGATACTTGACGCGACAGTCGCCGGAACGCGGTTTGTCTGAATGACGTCACCTTTGATCGGGTCTCCAAAGCCCCTCACAGCAATGCACGCCGATTCAGGGCCTAGCTGTGTTGCCTATAGCCACATATAGGGCTGGCATTTCAGTATTTCTACAAACCAGAAACCAAAAGAACATAAGTTTTAATTAGGCTCTGTGTGAGTCACCAGCTTTATTTTATACGTTGAAACTCGCACACAGAGAACCAAACTGATGAGAAATACGATACGCTGGACTTTAAGTAACCTCCCAGATGCTACAGGAAATAATATATCCTGCGACAGGCAGTATGTTCTTTCGGATGTTTTGCAGTTCATTCTGTCCGCTATAATGAGTATTAATGACCCTAATCTGCACATTGAATTTTTTTCCACTTTGGACGAATCTTTCCACATTTTCATTCACTTTAATTGTATTTGTAAGTACCTTATCTTGCCCTGTATTCCAAAGATGATTATGCTTTTCTCTCTCATCTAAATGTACATAGGAAACTGTTGCAGGTCGGTAGATCTCGCTGAGTTTGTTATCACTCCACGGAGCTATTTAATCAGAACGACAAAAATTGTTCTATAAGACTCTTTAATTTATGGCATAAAGCAAATCCTCAGCATTCTTGGGCCTTCACTTCGTAGAAGTTTATACAGGGTGTTTCAGCGAACACTTTAAAAATTTATTTAAGGTTGCCTGTGGCAGATAGCCCAATTTGAGTTAATGAGCTGGTCTACTCGAAGAGGCGGACATTATTTGCACAAAAAATTGAAATGCATAATCGACTAATCAACAAAAAATCACTAATTAAGTTTTTAACTAATTACCTGATGAACCATATCGCACTTTACAAATTGAAGACGTGGAGTTCGCAAGGCGGATCCACTTGGAATTAATCCTCAGGATGACACCAGTTTTGAGATAATAATTCCCGAACTTTGCGGGAAAATGCATTGGCGTTCCAGTTAATTTTGTGCTTCAATGCATAAAGCGACGTTTTCTTAAGCAACTAACTGGAACGCCAATGCATTTCTCCGCAAAGTTCGGGAATTAATCTCTCAAAACTGGTGTCATCCCGAGAATTCGTTCCAAGTGGATCCGTCTTGTGAACTCCACGGCTACAATTTGTAAATTGCAATATGAGCCATCAGGTAATTAGTTAAAAACTTAATTAGTGAATTTTTGTTAATTATTCGATTATGCATTTCAATTTCTTGTGCAAGTAATGTCGGCCTCTTCGAGTAGACCAGCTCATGAACCAGAATTGTGCTATCTGCCACAGGCAACCTTTAAGAATTTTTGAAAGTGTTCGCTGAAACACCCTGTATATTCTATTGATTTGTAGCGATGACACGCTAAATTTCCCCGCATGAAATTATTAGTGCAGCTTGAAATTATTCTGCGCTTTAAATTCCACCACGGCAAATTTTCGCTGATGGCAGCATTGTCACGTGAATGAATTGAGTACAACTTACGTAAGAGTAAATTCTGCTACATCTGCTACAACTGAGACACAGAAAAGGCTGACAGGGCAGCGCGTCGTTCTGAGGGAAATTCTGCGTCCCATCGTAGGTCTCCTTACTGTTATGTAGCCATGCGCCTAGTGGCTGAACTGCCTGCCAACTCTAAAGAAGAAGTGCACTATTAGATTGTAAGCGGTGTACCTTAGATTTGGAGTGTGCACCTCAAAATGGGATTGTCTTAAGACTGGTAAGCTCTTCCTGATAATGCTGCTTCTGATTTAGGCAGTCAGCAACCTAAAAATTTTGAACGTTTTTATCCATCAGTGTACCTGTCATTATCGGCAGTTTTTTTCAGCTTTTTGTCTTATTTCCTAATGCTAAAGTTTGAGCATGCTGCTAAAGTGTTTATTTTCTTGATAGGCATCGGTCAGAGAAATTCTGTGCCGGAAGCGCTTTAATTCATGATACCATTGTGGATTGACTATGAATGACAGTTTCAAGTTTGACGAGAGAAGACGGAGATAAAGGAAATGTAGGCCGGTTAACCACAAGGTCCTTCCGATGATAAAGAACAACACGGGCATTTCTGCAAAAGCTAAGATGCTTTCCTTAATTCTCCTACTTGTCTCGCGCAAGAATTTAGATGTTCGTAATCAATTCTGCTCTCTTTGATTCTTATTTCTGGTCACCTACGACAGAATATCACTATAATGAAAGCAGGAAATAATGGGTGACTTTAGGAACACCATTTGCAGCACGGAACCTAAACACAGAAGAAAAAAAAAACCGATAAGGTGTATAGGCTTTCCGATGGCAAAAGCCAGTGTCCTTTTGTGTCGAGGTCCGGAAACTTTGGGGGTTTGCAACGGGATGCAGCAAGAGAATCCGCCTAATCTGCGGCTGATTAAGGCGTAGATCGTATAAAAAAGGGACTCAAATTATATTACAGAAACGGAGACGTGTGCAAGGCTCAATATTGAAAAGGTCATGCAGAAAAAAAAAAGGTGCACGCGTGGCTGACCGACATGTGTTACAAAACAGACACCAACATCCAACAACGTCGGCTACTTTCAGAAAGACAGAAAGAGATCGAGACCGAATAACGGCCTCGGCTTTTCCGCGCCACTAGACCCCCGTGACTGTATGGGATTGTTCTCGTCGGCTCAGGCAGCAATTCCGTCGTCCGGCCTCCGGATGCATCGAGGCACCCGATTCGTGACTAGAGACGACCGGGATAAGCCCACCCCGCATGATCCGCTTTCATGGCAGACATTCCGGGATGCCTTCTGGGGGCAACCGCTACACAAAAAGGCCGGGTACTTCTCCGACACTCGTCACCCTTAGTCGTCTTGTACAGAGACACTGATGCCGCCAACCCTCGCTTCCCTTGCTTAAGAAGCCGTGTGTAACTACTGGTCCTAATCACAAGTTTTCTTGCGCTGTCTTTTTGCCCCACTTACGCCGCAAAGTCTGTCGTCTGCAGGCCCTGAAGTTAGAACCAGTTGCAAGCCACTCTGCCTAGCTACAACGCTTAACTATTTTGTTTTGTTTCTCCTGCCCGCAACTACGCTCCCGTTCCTATACCATCGCCTTATTTCCGTCTCTCTGCTGCACATTAATCTCTCTTCCCTTTCCTCTTCTTCTTCCCGTTTCTGATCCCGTGCAGCGCGCACGCTCGTCTTGTCCCATACCTTGCGCTATACCAACGGATTACGCCACGCGTCTCCTTATCTAGCTGCTCGGGGCGTGTTATAACATCATCCTCAGTTCTTTGCAGCCGGAGCGAGCTACGGGGAAAGAGGATTGGGTTGCAGACGAGTGCTCTCTCTGTCTTTCTCTGGCGTCCGGTTTGATTAAACCACGCCCTGTCGTAAAATGTCTTTTTTTCTGCTCAAATTATCTTCTTATACCTCTGTGTTCTTTCCTGTTCATTTAAAGAAGTTCTAAGTGTAAATAACCAATCAGATGGCGCGACTGACTGAAAGTATGCGCTTTTTTCCAGGTGTACTTCAACGCTCAGCACGACTCAATCCAAAGCTTTGTCCATTCGCAACAAAATATCACAAACTAGAACATGACAAAGAATAATAGTGGGAACTCGAGCGTTGTCGGTGTTCTGGAGGTATTACAAGGCTTTGAATTCCATGCGCGAAAAAATCCTCAATATGACACCTCACAAACAAAAATTATCGTATATGAAAATATACATTGAATGCCACTGCATCCAAAAATGAGAATGAAGAGTACAAATACCGCATACAATATATCATATCATTCTGAATGAAGAAAACATTACCATCGCTATAGCGACCATAATTCTGGCAGACAATATAAATGACACTCAAACACTTCTTTTTAACTATCATGTGCAGATTTTTGTAGTGTATATGTTGGGACACAGGCTCAACAGGTTATTCTATGGCATACGTTTCTGACAAAGCCTCATTTGTTTTGACACTCTGTGTTGTGAATAATCATGTTTGCGACATTCGAAATGTCATGTGTCCTCATCTGTTTTGATATTTTTTTTACTAAGAACCCTGCCTTAAGTATATTACAGAGATGCGTTCACAGGTACACAAACACATTTATTTCGTGAAGGAAGTCTAATAGCGACTGGTAGAAGGGCCCATGGATAAAGATTGCAATCAAGGTGTACAACGGGGTCAATACTTTGCATGTACCACTTGGTGTGCGTAGTAGCCGCTCGTAAACTTTAAATAGTGTTTCGAGACATCTAGACACCACTATCATGATATGAAAATTTGAGTACTTTCACCGCATTGAATGGTGCTGAATGATTTGTTATTGTTGAAGCTATCGCGACTGCTGAAAGCGCCATTGAGCCTGGCTTTAGAGACAACAGTACATATGATTCACATGGGTCGTGAATGTGAGCGCGGATAATCAAGCTCTGAGGATCATTCACTATATATATATATTTTTTTTTTCTGGTGTACTTTCGGAGGTAGAAGTGGAGCAGGCGGTTTTGTCGGCGATAATAGTGGCATTTGTACGGTGGTGGTCATGGTGGTTGCTCTGGTGTGGTGATGGTGGTTGTGGTGGGAAATATGCACTTGCTATAAGTGCACTGAATCGGGATGTCTACTCTACAAAGGCACGGAGAAGGCCAGAATATCCAGCAAATAACCGGAGTTACTCTTGCAATTGCCTTTCAAGAGAGACTATCCTTTCTTACGTTCATTTTACTGTCCGACCTGGTCAAAGTATTTGCCTTAGCCTACTGTATGAAGGAAATTTCCGATTTCAGAAGTGCTCCCGCGTCTGCGGCTGATGCCCATCATCTACTTGAGGCATGATCTGGGACAAAGAGGGTTCGCAAAAATGTGCTTCAAAGTTTGAAGAACTCACTAACCCGACGTCTGCGAGCGACGACTCGTGGACAGCAAATTGAATAGGCCGCTGTTGCAATATTTGTATGAAACAGGCCCTTCATGCTTATATCTAATTTCATTTTCTCGTTAAGCCATGCGGTTACTAACGCGCATAAAGAAATAGTTCGCGCTAGTCTCCCCACTCCCATGCCAGTGAGACTCAGCTGATAAAGTAGAGCAGCCCGTTTGGATATATTATCTGCAAATAAAGTTCCTACCACATACGCAAAAGTTACTGAAGTGTAACAGCGGAAAACAGCCAGTCAGATAGTTCGCGTGGGCTGCGCGGGAAGCGACGAAGATCAATGACGTCGTAGTCATTCTTGGAAACAGTTCATTTACAGCATCACAGTGCATTCAATGATCCATATTTAGGTGACGTCCACGAATTCAGGGAAAAAATTCCGCAAAAACACGCAGATATGGAGAAAAAAATGATTCAGAGAATTCATACTACCACTCGTGAGGTTAGCTCACGTACTTAAGATTCTTATTAACGAAGCAATGTTTCTCAACGAAAACGGAAAAGATAAATGTCTTCGTTAGAATCACGACCATGCAGCACAACCTTGATCGGAGGTCGGTAGTGCTGTGCTCCACTGAAACGCAGCCCATCCGCAGTGATTGATGTCAGAAAGTTTGCCGCGATATTTGTTTTTCTTCATCTGGCGCAATAAACGGCCGTTAATTCAGAAACGCGTCCTCTCACGTCCAATCCAAACCTGAGAAAAGACGACGTTAGCATTGAAGCCACGAACCATTGCCAAACTGAAGGTTTTTCGAGCACATAGGACCACAAAGTACAGAGATCGTGAAATCGGCAGTGCGAATAGAATGTTTGATTATTCCAGTCAGCCTAAGAAAAAAAAAATTAAAAGGTCAAACGGAAGAAGCGCGTTTCGTCAAACGCGTTTCTACAGATCGCGGCTACTGCGCGGTGTCGCCGTCACAAGCTAGATCGTCATCAATTTCGGTAATGACCATTCCGGAGCCTGCGATGGTTTGCGGGGGTCGGCGCGCTGGTGCAACAGACCGATGCAGTTTACTTTGTTTAATCTGTTACGTAAAAACCTAATAGCATCATTGCTGCAGTCGGCTAATTCCAAACTGCCCAGATATCGAAACCTGAAACTAACGATGCGTTTCTGAGTTTTCCGAGAGGGAATCATACTAGTCTATCAGACTGCTCCTTTGGGTTTGAGAGAAGCGAAGAGTGGTCGATGACTACCTTACAAAAGAGATTATTTCGCCATATAAAGCTGTCCGCTTTCCTAGACTGATTTTACAGACAGCGAGAAAACATCGTTTTTGATTATGAAACTGGCAGACAGAATTCAGGAAGCACGACTTTTTTTTTTCCTGTACGTTTTTATACCCGAGGATGGCACTGGTTCAATGCTTAATCGCCCTTTTTATTCTGTGCTTCGTTTCTACTGCGCATGACGGTTTTTAATGCTCATGATCTGTATAGAAAAATTTTACTGCGCAAAGCTGTTAGCAGCAAATGAGACAGCATTTTGAGAAAATTGAAGCGACCAAGATTTGATCAAGCACACAGCTTGATCAAATTAATGGAATAGAATGCTTGTTGTACCGTTTGATGCTATACTCCAGCACAATACAGTAGAACTTCGTTGATGTTATCCCGTTTCGCACGATTCCCGGGCACTAACGTTCGCGGTTAAGAACACCAAAATTGACGTAATAAAGTTGCGCATTTTTTTACCGGTTAATACATTCCCGAAAACAAAATCTTTCGGCACCAGCGTTTGCAACATCGCTAAACTGCCAACGTATGATACGTTTTCAGACCACTAGATCCCACGTGAACAAGAATAGCAACGAGACGCGCACAATTGAGAACAGTAGGTGCCCGCCACGGCAGCTTCCCCGCAGTACTCGCTCACCCATGTCACGCTGGCATGCACTGTTTCTTTTTCCGATACCAAAAAAAAAAAAAAACTCCTCGCCGATCGTCACACCTCGAATTCACAGTTATCACCGCCAACCCTATTGGGATAAGCATCTTCAGCTATCTGTTTTACAGCGCGTGTGGCATAGTGCCGTTGGAAGTATACTGCATGCTTCTAATAGGCGATAAGCCAAACGCACTGCCGTTACCTGCTGCATGTGGTGCGAAGTGGGCGTCATATTTCGCTCTGGAAGCATCGTATTCCGGCGTGTTTCCCACTGCCATCTCAAAATACAACGCTATAGGAGAAGAACACAGCCCTGACCGAAGGAGCTGCTGACTCAAGCCGAATGCGAGCAGCGTAAACGTGAGCTTACGGAAGCCGCGAAATCGACAACATGCGTCTCGGGCCGCTCGGCGCGTGTTGTCGTCTCGTGCTGCGGCGATTCACGCATCACTTCGCATTACGTAGATATCAGCTTCAGTAGCGTCTGCCAAATTTATAGTGACTTCGGATCGTACGTTTTTCTCGTTAGTGCGTTTTTGCTGGCTTTTTTTTAGAACGTATGCTAGATTCCGCTCCTCTATCCTTACTGGCATGGCTGTAGAACACCCTAAATCTACATTCCGATGGCAGAACCAAGTGGACAAGATTTTATCAATGAGCAGCAAGATGTCCTTCAGTTTTGACAATTTCTCTACATGTTTTTTAATGCGTAAGCATTCTTTGGAGAGTACCCCAGCCCCGTCACGCGAAAAGTGTACCGCCTCAATTGTATCTGTACAAAAATGCGTGATTTGCGAAGTTAAGACATTTAATCGTTCTAATAGTGTAAATGTAAATCATTGTAGCTTTTAAGCGATAAGGAAGAAATTAAACAAAAATTACTAGAAAGGGCGCACCCTGTATATGTACGGATACATAGGGCTCCTTAGAAAATGCATGGGGAGGCTTATAGTAGGGGTAGGCCAACTGAAATATGGAATGGGTCAAATTCAAATGTTGGGGTAGGCGAACTTCAAATTTGGGGTGGGCCAATTTAAATTTGCGGTTGGGACAACCTAAATTTTAGGGTGGGCCAACTTAAATTTTGGGTTGGGCCGACTGAAAATTGGTGGTATGCTTACGTATACTTAAACAACGAGTTTCTGCATACTTTTTTTTATCTACGGTAATGTGACTTTTCAGAATCGAACTAATTGATGCGTAATTCAGTGTTTCAGGAGCAAATAATAAAAACAGGCACGAAGATACGCGGCAATCAGTGTTTGGAATTGTTATGCCTTACTGATGTAAGCAGCAGACTGGAAGTTTAGGATTCTCAAACATATCTATTCCCGAATTCCCTCTGTCTATATGCCACTCATGAATGGCCTCATCCGTGCGCTTGTCCTCGATAAACATTCTTCGATACGGTTCTTCAGGGACAAAGCACTGAAGACAGTGCGTACTATACGCGCGAAGTCAGCCATAAACACGGAAATCCACACTAAAGAGAAGTGAGTCTCAACAGACGTGACTGTGACTCACGAGCAGTTCCGTTACGTCATAAACATCATCGAGCGTATTTCAACGACGAAACGACGCTTCCCGCCGTTTCCAGGCGGAACAAGCGATCGCTCTAGCGGCGACGGCGCTAGCCAAGATTGATGCCTCCGCAGAGAGACGCCGGCGTCGAGCGCTATACTGGCCAAAGGGACGCCGAGTGCCCCCTCGAGGAGCCTTTTACTAGAAAGGGCTTCTGCATTGAAATATTGAGCCCGGACGTCCAGCATATACATCCTGGAGTCTTGCTTGTCGGCGTCTGAATACTTCTAGCTCACAAACCGCCCTCACAGCCCCTCTGTACTAATGTTTGTCTCTCTCTTTTAAACACACACACACACACACACACACACACACACACACGCACGCACGCACGCACACACACACACACACACACACACACACACACACACACACACACACACACACACACACACACACACACACACACACACACACACACACACACACACACACGCACACACACGCACACGCACACACACACGCACACACACACGCACACACACACACACACAGATTGTTCTGATAGACGTTCAGAAACTTGCGCAAGCGCACTGCGGTCCGCCACATACAGAACGCTCAGAGCATGGCCGACCAATGAACTGCTTGTAAAACTTTAACGTGCCCTGAAGGGGTTTGTTAGTGGAAATATGGTCACATAAAGAAGGCGAGGGGGAATAAAAGAGTTGAAAAGAGTCTGTTGAGTATCCGATCTGTCTGCTGGCTCAAGGCGAAAACCTGAACTATTCCAGTGCAGAAGACATCAAAAACAGTCATTAGCAGAAGTTGTTCACTCCCAATGAGTGACTCCGGTCAATGCTGCTTAGCTCAGTGACGTGACGCCAACCGGTACATTCGGTATGACATGGCTCCATGGCCGTTTAGAGTATCGATACATGTTTGCGTAATCGTCAGCGTCGTGTAAGAAATTACACAGCTGAGCTGTTTACAATGTGTGCCGACTGTGATTGCAGTGACCTGTGCGTTCGCACCTTGCGTATGGCTGTTAGTTGGGAGTATACCTGTGGTCGTCGGGCACGTAAAGAGCTCCCAACCAATTAATAAATGTGGCGACAAACTTCGTGTATCCATGTTTTAGAGTGGGTCATCATAAATTCACGCCAACGAGCGCTGCGAGAACTGTTTGTTTATTACGATAGCAATTATACGAACACTCGAGGCTCGGATGCGCCGTCGCCGAGATGTCCCGAGTACGACGGTGCATGCGTGGTAATCGCGCGTTGGAATTCACGTGATTTGCTCTAGATGTCAGGGCAAAGGGGCAGCCGAGAAGGCTTAAGGCCTTGATGCGCGCGGCCTTCCGTCGCGCTCCGTGTTGGAGGTCACGTGATCAGCGTTTTGGAGGCAATATTGCACAGTTTATATGGTAAAGGGGGCGGCAGCCTGGAACTTTCGCACGTGCTCTCTCTGGTGCCAACGCTCCCCGTCATGCCAGCAGACCGCGAATGTTGGTGGTCCAGGTATTCATGAAATCAATTCATCCATATCTGTTCGCGCTTAGCGCCACACTTTAGTTAGTAAGTTAACGCTTACTGCAACTCATGCCGAACATAGAGCTACAAGCCTCGCTTCGTTGTAGTAGTGAATCAATTTATTATCTCTGTCAATGTGTTTCGGACGAAACTGACTTTTTTTTCTCCAGCTTTACGTTTCTGTAGAAATTGTAGAGAACATGAACAATAGTTCAAGTTCTCTATACTGTATAAGTTATCACATGCGTTTCCTCTATACTGTATAAGTCGCGAAAGACGTGCGTAATAATTTGTCACGCCAAGGCAAGCACCTGCGCAGCGGGTCATTATACCTCGCCGTATTGAGCGCCAGTCTTCAGTAGCATTGCTCGAGGGTCCTAATGGACCGTACATAATCTTGCTATAAGGCAGATCACACAGAAACCAAGGCAAATAAATCAGATTCACTTCGGTCTGGTCTGAAAGCAGACGGGACCAAGGAATTGATGCAAGCGTAGAAGTCACGATGTCGTTCTGCTCGCAAACATACGTGGAGTGAGAGAACGTAGCAGGAAATATCGAACGATCAAAATACGACAACAGTCACGCGGCGGTCGTAACCGAGCACCTAATCGGCCGCAGGGATCACAGAAGCCACCGCGCTGTGCCTGAAAGCATTGGTGGCCGGTGGGAGCGAAGAGAACATCATGACTCTATCTGAATACCTCGCGAACATATGTTGTCGTCGATGCGCTGCTGCTATTCGCACAAGCTTAACCACATCTCCGTTAGCACCAAGTAGAGCCAAAGCAAACAAGAAGCGATCGAGGAGACTGCAGGGAAGCTGCAAGAGCAGTTTTGTCTTTAATGTACGAGTAATCTGAACCAACGGGCCGTCGGCGGGGACAAACATTGACGAAGATGAGATACCGCAGACCGGCAACCGAATTCCCCGTGGACTTTGCTCACACACCACATAGACCAACGTGCAATCAGTCAGCAGGGGATTCGGGGTGGGCTTGCAGTTACTTCTGATTGCGTACTCGATTCTGTGTACGTGAAGCCTCGTGTGAGGCACCGAGGAAGTTCCTGGTAGCAACTACACATATGCGTTTCTGTCGCTTTCCTATCTCAGATTTTTCTGCACATGGTCTGCGTTTACCTGTGCACAGGCATCGCTTAATGTCTCCATCAGTGTATCCGTACGCTTCTGGGTTTGTGCACATGCTGTGCTGAAGTCCTTATAAGCTGGTGAAGATATGCGTCGTGAAGGGAAAGCCTAATTTGCGAACATTGTTACCCATCTTTTGAAGGCAAGGAGACCGAGAAATGACATTCCGAAGCAATGTATTTACTCGAAAATAATTTATAACGAGCTTGACCTAAAGCAAAAAAAGAAAAACGTGGATACAAGAAGGAACGCTAGACAGGACTATCGCTTGCCCTGATTGGTCTTCTTTCTTGTGTCCTCGTTTTTTGCGCTTTAAGTCAAGTACGAATTATCACAAGCTAGCCCAAATTTCAGTTCTTGCAGATTTAAACAACGGCTTTTTATGAACGACAATTATTTTTAATTCTTGAGCGATAGCCTATAATACGTAACCACTCTTTATCGTACTAATTACCGTGGTTCAATTCCATGTTATTACGAGTGCATGCGCGCAGAAATATACTTGTATTACCATTTTCTACTTGACCCTGTAATATTCAAAATAAACTTCCACATCAGGCGGAATGTGAACTAATTTGTTCACGTTTATTTATCCACACGGAGAGTAAATATTATGAAAAAGAATTCATAAATGTGTTATTTTTTTCAGTTATACCTCAATTGCTGTACACATTAATTGATTACTATTTGATTTCTTAAACTATCCGCAGCTGCAACTTCACTCCAACATATCAAAAAGGCAACTATGGGTTTTGCATTAGGTTTTCCGCTCTTCAATCAGCATTCTGAGGCATCAAAATTAGCGCAGCTTATATGATAACAATTTCCATTACAGGGTTAAAGAAATCTTTAAACCATGGCCATGCTTAGTTAATTTATTTGGAAAATATAGTCAACTTCTGCAGCTAAGTAAGGTGTATACGTATATTCCGTATTCGCCTCCATCCACTTTCTGGCCTAGTTTCCCGTGAGCGTTAACATATATTTTCATTTCATTACTGTCACTTTTTTCTTTACCTGGCGCCAGCACGCTACATTGAAAATTTCATCCTCGCGGCAAGCTTTTACTTCCCGTTGATGTCCACAATCTCAGAAACACTCACTTTTCTCAATATCTTCTATTTTACTGCTATGTAAAACACTGTACGTCGCTTTTCACGTCACCAATACAGGGCACTTTGTCAAGACCAGTCTATTCCATTGTGTTATACCGCGAAATATCTGAAATTCTTCTCTATAGTTGTTGTTCTTCACTTTAAGTTGTCCCCTTAAGGCTTGTAGGCATGCACGAACTGGACGCAGCGGGTCACCCTGGATTGTGGATTCATACACTGGTCACAACAATATGATCAAGGACCTACTATTCCTATGTGCAGGTTGCCCTAACCTGAACATGCACAACCCTAACCTAAACAAACTAACCCTGCTGCTCCCTCACCTTCTTTCGAGCGCGGGCTCTCTTTTTAGCTTCTCTTTCCATTTTATTCTACCCTTACCACTGTCCAAGCATCGGGTAGCAAACAGAGTGCGTTTCATCGAGCCTGTCTTCCTGGCCTTCCCGTCTCATCTATACATTTCCTGCAAATATGCCCATAATAAATATCTCTGCTTTTTGAAACACCTGCAATGTTAATGAACAAGAAAAAGGGGAACTGAAGGGCCCGCAATGTTCATGAATCGCAATGTCTATCACTTTAAAGATCCAGTAGTTACCTCTTTCTAAACTGTTGAGGCTGCCATCATCAGCTATTGTCTATAAGCTTGCTGCTTTTATTGTGCGAACGTGTACACCAAGGAAGCCGAAATTTTAGTGCAGCAAGAACATCAATTGCTGACATTCGAAATTGAAGCCAGAACAATATAGCTACCATTGTCGTTCGTTGTTTTGCCCAGCGATTCTCTTAAAGGTGTATGGTTCCCAATTCGAAAAATAAACATAGGCGCGAATAGCGTAAGGGAAAGAGAATTTCTTGAGAAAGAGAGGTGAAAGACAGATAATTTTTTTACGTTAAAGGGGAATTGTCTATGGCAAAGGGTTTTTTTTTTTTTTGGCGTTTTACTCCTAAGTTTAATAGCTACTGTTCGAGCATAAATGTGCTTTTTTTCTTCAGTAAAGCATGTAAGCAGTCTGAATAAAACAATGAAAAAGTTCACTGGTTCAAAGCTGTTGATTCAGCCTTAAACCGTCGGAATGACTTGGTCCCAATTTCGTATACAGGATTTGCCATGTCGTGTTCTGCTACACCTGCTGTGATTACCGCTGTATGGCTCCAGTTTTAATCGCGCTCCGAACTGCCCAAATTGTGAAGCTTGTTTCTAAATGCTTCGCATTTCTTGGCGAACACTTGCCACTTTGACAGTATCTATCTATCTATCTATCTATCTATCTATCTATCTATCTATCTATCTATCTATCTATCTATATCTATCTATCTATCTATCTATCTATCTATCTATCTATCTATCTATCTATCTATCTATCTATCTATCTATCTATCTATCTATCTATCTATCTATCTAGCCGCCTACGTGTTGGTGCTTTCATGGTGGTTTCGTTAACTTGGTAGTTACCAAAATTGGTGCAGTATGACAAGAGTGTAAAACGAACATAAATGATAGGTCATGGCATGAATATCATGACATGTGTGTCATGTAGGTCATGAAACAGCCGCTTACGTCTTGGTGCTCTCATGGTCGTTACGTTAACTTGATAGGTACCGAAATTGGCATAGTACGACAATAGTGTATGACGAACATAAACGATAGGTCATGACATAAATGTCATAGTGTGTCATGTAGGCCATGAAACAGCTGCCTACGTCTTGGTGCTCTCATGGTCGTTTCGTTAACTTGGTGTGTAACTAGAATGGGTTCGGACATGGGTACTAAGTAAAAGAAACACTAAAAGATGATGGTATAAATCATAGTCGTGAGCATGACTCAGCAAAAATTACAATGACTCAGTGAAAGAAAGATTAACACTCAAAAACCACTGAAATGGGTTTGTGCATAAATGATAGGTCACGACATGAATGTCATGACTATCATTTTGTGTCATGTCATGACGTCAATGTCATGGCATGCGTATTATGTAGGTCATGAAACAGCCGCCCACGCCTCGGTGCTCCTATGGTCGTTTCATTACCTTGGCAGGCTCCGCGCACACTGCTTCGCATAACATCGATTCCCAGAGGGCGTGGGATCTGTCGGCTTTTTTTTTTCTATTCAGGATCTACTGTTTTATCATTCGTTCTCTGTGTCGCTTACTCAGTGCAGAATTTTTAGCCAAAGTACGCGCAAACAAAACATGAAAAAAAAACTGCAATAACAGTCCCATGCTGCCTCTGACGCAGGTTATTTCTTCTCACAAGGCACCACCCCAGAGTGCTCGTTGTCCACGCCATCGTCATTACTGGATTGTTTATTGCTATCAAAGCGGTCACTGCTCCTCGCGGCGTTGATTTTATTCCGGAAAGACGCGCAGCAGGCTGGCCAGTGGGTGCCACTCGAGCTTGGCACAATATTTTTTTCTGTTCTGCTTATTTTTGTTAATTGCAGTGCTGAGCACGGTGTCATGCGTTAATTTTACGGTTTTTGTTCTCGCGAAATGCGGGATTGAGCTGAGCCACGGGGAATCACGGGATAAGGCGGCGCTTTGCTGGAGATTCTGTTCTCTTGCACTTCGCTTTTTTTTTCCTTCCTGCTCAAGGTGTTAGTGGGTGATCGACGCACAGCGGCGGCTTGGACTCATGGTTGGTTGGTTGGTTGGTTGGTTGGTTGCGGTGTTTATTGCAGACGATGTTAACCTGGCAGTCTGAGCAGGCAATTCCTGTTCGGTTTCTTCGCTCTTCAGGGATTCGTTATCGCATGTCTATGGGTCCAGGGTCGCGGAGATACGCGAGTAAAGGCGTGAAATATCTTTACGAACTGCCGTCGGCCCTTCTGGGAATATTATCTGTTCCACACACGGGGTTGGAAATCCTCGTGTGTGCGGGCTTGTGAACTAGAGTTTCTCGTTTGATACTGAAGCGCCAGCAAGACGAAAGTGAGTGTTCCACGTTTACAAGTTTCCTGACATAAGGGAGAGGCACCTCGCCCAGTTTTCAACTCCCATGTTGGAGTGCAAGCCGATAGATACTTGGGCTGATCCATAAATCTGCATTCAGTTTAGCGTGAGTCTGTATTTAGGTTTTTGGGCAGACTGGTCGTCGTGTGTTGACATTTTCTGGACGCGGAATATATACAGCTGATGTCATGCGTCAATCTAAAGTGACACTTCAGAGAGAAAAAAAAGTTAAGACAAGTGCTGGAAGGAAGCAGGTAGAAGATGCTACGGGTTACCTTTGTCAGGACGAAAAGTATGTATGTAAATTTCAGTACGGAATCTTACTAAACAGAAAAAAAAGCGATGACGATGAACGATGAGCTTGTGGGCTGAGAGGTGAGCAAACGAAAGGTAAAGCGAAAAAGCAATTCTATAGCCTAGCGAGCAACTTCCTTAGAACCGATTCCGAAATTGTGAAGGTCACTGAGGGGCTACTTCAGTGGTCTGAATAAAGCTGCTACATCAACAGGGAAACAAGTGACGGGTAATTAAGTGAAGCTATAGCTAACACGAATTCATTTGAAACAAGTATACATCAGTAGGTGCAAGTTATACCAGCGCTTTGGTAGCATTATCTGCTTCACGATACTCAAATGAAGACAAAAGGGTTCACGGTATAAGAAGGGATAAACCATGAGCGAACAATAAAAGCATCCGCTTTTAGCCGATGTCTCGAAAGCGTGACTTACCGAATGCAAGTGCCCTTGTCCAAGCGCTGGCCATGATGAGGCTCCCTTTGTTCGCCCGCTTATGGGTAGCAACACTCAAGCACATCTTTCGGAGTCAGGTTCAGCTAACTGCCGTGCAAACTGACTGGTTATTCGATATTTTATGGTAGATTATCTCTCAACTTAGCAGCTTATCATCTCACTGTTTAGGCGCTTCTTTTAGCTTGAAATGACATGAATGATATTTTATGGGTGACGCTTTCGAAAGGCCAGATAACTTATTCACCCCTCTTACGCTAGAGGGTGACGTAAGTGAGCGGGCTATATTCATGCCGCATCCTATATACTCCGAGTTCAAGAGCAGGGAAATCTGGTATGCTGGGAATCAATGCGGCTGCAGGAAGCGAGGCCCAAGAATTTTCTATTACCTGATCGGGAAAAGGGACGTAGCACCTTCACCACCCTAAATAATTTGAAGTCTTACCGCAACTAGCCTAAACGAAGTTAATTGCTTGCGAACTTTGGCGTCGTTGACTACAGGCGGATCCCTAGGCAGGAACCATCTTCTCGATCGAGGTTTACGAAGAGCGCGCCTTAGTTATATTAACGGCCGCTACTGCGGTTGAAAATTACTTCCGTAAAAAGAAAAGAGGAAATGAAAGTTCACTTTTCTAAATACATTAAAAAAATTCTAAACCAAGTCGCGGAATAGGCTGTGAATACACATTTCATCTATTTAGCATCGTAGGGTAGTTGAACGACAGCGATTATATTTAGGCGAGGCGACAAAACATAATGCCCAGTTTTGTGTGTGCAAATACCGATATCTTCATACTCTTAGTAGTACAGTGTTCGATATAACCGATTAATGATAATGTTAAACAAGAGATTAAATTGAAAATGCATTCGAGACCCACATACTTAGCTTCTACCTTACGCTTACCACATTTTATCGGATATTATACGGCTTATTCCTGCTTTCGTCTGAGTTTTTCTTTCGCAACTTCCGTGATAAGAACCTCCACCTCCAGGAAAGAAATGCGCGTAAAACTATACACATATGATAACTACACAGAGCAGATAAATAAAAATAAAGCATATCCTTCCGTTGGACCGGATTTGCCTTGCTAAGTTGCTTGTCAGACTATGATACTTTTAATTTGTTCTTTTGCTCTTCTTTTCCGTTGTTAGAGTTCTCTCAGTTACTTCATTCTTTGCTCGCAAACCGTGTGCGTGAAATTGAAATGGTTACCGCTCGTGCTGCGCCATATTTTCTGTTTGTCATTCATGCCTGTTAAATTACAAACGTAGTAAGACTTCCCAGTAAACGTAGTACTGCATGAACAAGAATCCCCGCTTAATTTTGCCTTCTGAGCTCGCTTCTGCAACGCAAGAGCTGCGGGGCTCGATAAAGGAACAGTTCATGCATATACGACCCAACGTTTTCTTCGCTTGCGGTGGGGTAATTTTTTCCTCTTCTCGTCGTCACGCAAAGTTTTACATAGTGGTACTTAAAACAGCAGACCGTCGGCCGCAAGAAGGATCAGTGATTCCTCGTGTCCCGAGCGCTCACCAATGACGATGGCTAATGGTAGAAAAAAAAAAAACAAGCCATCAACCAGTCTTGCACCAGCATTACGCGCCAACAGGTGTTTATGTGCAGGTCTTTGAAGTATGGCTGATGCATGCTCTAAATCATCCAACAGGCTGCACATTTACTTGAACAACGTATCGCTTTCTCACCTCTCATAACGGAGAAAAATGGCGACATATCTTTTGACTGAAATATTTAACCCGAAGAATTTGTCCTTTACATTTGTATACATGTATTTCGTTTACTTCACTGATTTTCCTATTTCTTTTGAAGCCCCAATTGAACTCATCCATTCCGGTTTAATTATTATATTGTCACACGTGAATACAAAATGAACTAAGTATGTCTCGAAGATGCCCTCCCCCCGCCCAACCGCCACAAAAACACAAAAGAAGACAAAAAAAGTCGCACTTTCGCCCGAAAGGCGAAGCGTCGATTGCGATAGCAAATTAGTGGATAGCTATACAAATTAAGCATAGTAGCTTTATCTGCCGTATATACTTTTCAACATAGGCACACTTAACTAAATTAACAAGCATGGTGTCACGCGCGCACAAGCAAACATGAACGCATCTCACTCGCTGACCGTGGAAACTCTTGTCAAAACGCTGGAGTGAGTCAGCGCAGCATCAGCGATCGAATTGAGCTTCGTGCCGGCGCTCGCATCAACGCGCTCTTAGCCCCGAAAACACAGGGAGGGCGGACTCCGCCTCCTTGGCAGATGCCTTTCACGATAATGCCGCGCGTGCGGCAGCTCTGAATGTAGCCCAGGCCGATCTCTCTGTCCTTCTCCTCATTCAACTTTTTTCACTGTCTTTACAACGTCACTTATAATAAACACATAAAAAGACAAAGAAAAAAGTACACGGCCCTCTACATAAATCACCATTCGCCATCTGCGCATACGCTCGCAGCTCCCCGCTCATGTTGTCGCTTCACAAGAGTTCTTCGCTCCGCCGCTGGAACATGTTGGTTTTCTAAATCGAAGGTTTGCAGCGGTGAGTGAAGGCTGCTTAAGGAGTTTGGGGAGAGGCGGATGCTGGAAGTTACTTGCCGGAAATGTTTCAGCTGGAAAGGAGGCACAACTTAACGCTCCACTGTGTGCGCGCCATATGTGTGACGAGGAATCGAATGACAAAAGCCAACTATGGACAGTGCTGACTCGAAATAACGAAGATGGAGCTCAAATAAGCAAGCCGTTTTCGCAATATTTACGAATACGTGCACGGAAGTGCTAAATGCGGCACAAGAATCACACTGTCTTATGCGTTTTCTTTCAATGGCACAGCTGGAGACGGGTTCATCTTCTATCTAACCATGAAATCTTCGTTATGCTACAGAAGCGCAGACACTCGTTGCCTATACAACACCGACCCCCAATCAGTTTTTTTCTCACCTCCTTTTCAATTCCTTCATACTTGCACTAAAAGTCGATCCTACACGTGTATACCTTCCGTCTGGGAATTAGCCCGCGTGCCAATCAACGCTTGGTTTATTCTGTCGTTCTGGGGTATAAGAATGGCTGCTTGAAGAAAGGAAGTTACTAAAAAATTATCGTGAAAAGAGAAAATACGGTGTGGCAAGGAATGCATGATCGCCGCTTCCGTTCTTCGCTGCCATTCACGATGTCACTTGGGGCATGACGTCTACACGTCACTTACTCGCGAAAGCCGTTCAATCACTCCGCCTGTTCTCGGTGCTCTGCACAGATGGCACATAATTATGTTGGACCAAATTCTATTACGGTCCATCATTCTTTCTTTCTCTCTTTCTCAGTCACATGTGGTATTTCTCATGAACTTGCGCCGTTAACTTCGCACTACTAACTCCCTCGTTAAAAATACCTATGCTGTTCACTTTTCCTCCTCACCCTCTGCACTTGGGACTATGTAGAAACTGATTCGTTATATGATTGCTGTCACTCTCTTACACTTTCCTCTTTAGATTCCCTCTTTCTATTACCCCCAGTGCATGGTAGCGGATCGGATTGATTGATTGATTGAATAACTTTCAGTTTTTCAGTCGTGCGGATGCTCGTCTGGTTTACCTCCATGCCTTGCCACTCTTTTCTTTCTCTCTCTCTTGTGTGTAAGCTATTCGTCCAGACAGCAGCGGCAGCACCCAGCAACAGCCACGCTCAGCAATGTCCGAGGGGGCCAACAAAGAAAGGTTCGCTTTAAAATGACCACCTCGAAGCCACTGTTTGAGAAGAATTTGGTCCCTAAGAGACGTAAGTATGAAGTCAGAATCATTGTTCTAATTGTGTTCTGAACTAGCCAAGATTTATTCAAAGAAAAAACGAAACTTATTGACTTCAACAAAATATTGCGACAACAATAAATTATCGGCTGCCTTATCTGCAGCAGTCAAGGAATCAGTCCGCATTCGTGCGATGCTCTCTGTGAAAACGAGAGCACACATAAAGAGACAGAAAAAGATACAGGACAGACTTCAACGAGCGCGTCGAGCTTCCTAACTCATTTATATGCAAATTGGCTTGAACAACAATAAGATTGAAATCGCCTTGAGCTTCTCAAATTTAATATTGTTCTCCAGTGAAATTATTGTGGTCTGCGTAGGAAATAAAACAAAATTTTAAAAATATATAATGGAAAGAAGGAACTTCTAAGTAGACTTCTGGGTCAGGTTTATGCAAATTAGATTACACGAGGTTTCCTGACACGCAGCTTGGTATTTGCAAGAGGCTGCTTCGAAGGGTGTACTTTCGAATTACGGAGCCTACCACCTGCTTCTTGCCAAGCGCCGAGTGTTTGCTAGATGTGTGCCGTAGTTGTCTGTGCATTACACTGTTCTCGCCATTCTTTCCTCTCGACAATCGTCATAGCATCGATCTAATACTCGTGACATCGTTAGCACGTAGACATCTCACGCTTTTCATGTGCCTGATTCGGTGTTTGGATGACGTGGATTTCGGCATAGCTTGCGAGCAGTGTCGTGCATAAACATACAAATTGCAGTCAGGTTGCCATTTGACTCTTGGGGTGGATAAACATAAACACATAGCATGCAGTTTCACGCTGCCGTAGGACGAAACTAAACACAACATTACTCATCACCGTTAGTTGCATACTATTTAATAAACACCGCTTGACTCAAGTATCGCTTCACGTACATTCGATCGAGTGGGTCGGGGTCGGCAGAGCTTTGGTTCGTTGCTATCGAGCTGTATTGCAACCACGATACCCCTTTCGATTTCTTGAGCGCGGAATGAAAGGTCCTGGATAAGCTTTCTTCTTAATATAATTTACTTTATCATTAATATTCTTTGAGTATTACTTTTCAATGCTGTATGTTTATCGGACAGTTCTTAACTTCCGGATCTCTCGTAATTTATCAGACATTTCTGAATTATATGTTTTATTCTTGCCCACTCCAACCGCGTAATTCTTTGCCGATGCTCTTCAGTGTCCACGCCATTTGACCGAGAAGTAACGAATCCTTCATTAACGCCATTGGCCGTTGTCACTTACGCTTTTTAAGCCATTGTTACTAAATATTGCCCTATGCTTGAAACACGGCTTCGTTCCCGTTTTCCACCCAGTGAGAGGTGGTTTATTAAAACTCCTAGGGAAGACAAATACTCAGCTCATAACTTATTCACAAATGGGTCATAAATCGTAACTGTTACCACTGATCCATTTCTGGCTGGATGTTCTAGTGGCGTGTGCCCGCTCACTCATGAATCCGATTCGGTCAAAAATATTTGAAAAATGATCGACTAGGCTTCCTGCATGCAACGCACGTGTGAAAAGTAATAAACAATGAGGCTTAATTTGGTAACCTCTGCGGAGGGGCAGGCGATAACACACCTGCGATGGATTAACTGCGGGGGTCTTACAGACTGCGCGGCCATGCTGTCAAAACGCATACGAAACAATTGCCGCCACTATCTACTGGGCCAAATAGCAGTGCATGAAGCTACAAGTGCTCTAAAGTCATGAACGAGGAGCATCCGTGCGTTATTGCATTTTTCGATGACAATTTCTATGCTATAGCACAGCAATCAATGATGGCTACCTTACGCCGCTTTTCCTCTTAAGAGGAACCTTTAGCTCCGGGGCTCGCGCTGATCTTCTTTATTTAGGCTATCGATTTTTTAACAAAAATTGTTGAGAAATGCGAAATTTCAGAAAACAACACTGTCCTATTTACAGCTTTCTAACTTAGAAAATGTACATAGATATCAAAATTGTGTACACTGTACGCGGACAAACGCGATGTATCTCCAGCAATGTGAAATATATTACTAACTTGTGAATATCACTTTTGCAGAACACTTGTAAACATTATAACAAATTCACGTAAGCTGTAAGTTAATATAGCAAGTTTGTCCGGTTTGGGTGCTCTAACAGATGCACTTGACAGAACTGCGATATATGTGCTTTCTGGTGCAGTGTTGTGGGTTCGTAAGCTTCGTGTTTCTATTTTTTTGGCAAACTTACAAATTTCCGGCAACTTTTGTAAGAACATTCAGGCCCTAAATCAAAATTCTGCTTTCTACAGTTACTGAAACTCTACTTTATTTCTCAAGTTAAACAAATTTCATTAAAATCGGTCCAGTGGTTATGCCAGAAAAGCATTCCTACTTTTTGCGTGTAAATGAATACCCGTCACTAACGTCTCCTCCAAAGTCCGAAATCAGATGTTCTCCTCACTGAGCTAATTGTTTCACTTTTCTCTTCGCGGGTTCCTTATCGTCGCTTTTCGATGGTCCTGCCGTTCTTTTTCACGGTGATTTTAACGGCCGGTAAGCTCGTTCGAACCGCCATCCCAAACATTCCATAACCCCCCCCCCCCCCCACCGCCCCTCTTTTTCACGCAATCACTCTCATTGTTTTTTGAATGAGTGCTAATTGTTCCTTGCAAATATTTAAATCACCTGCTTTCACTGAGAGCTGCTTAGCAACTCATAGCAACAGATTAATAAAAAAAGCAATGCTATTAACTGGTTTCATCGTGAAGATATAGAAACGAAGACTGGGAAGACAAAACTACCGATAAAGGGAGAAAAAAATGTACAAGCGAAATTAACGATCTACGCGCGCCTATGTTGTGCGTTCGCTCGAGGAGATTCGCATGACTGGAGGAGGCATATAGGCCCGTCATTCGTTATTCACGCGAGTAAATCAGAGTTCAGAATTGCAGCGGGCGTACACTACGCGTATGTAGATAGGGGCGGGCACATCGCAAGTGCCAAGGCAGTAGCCATCAAGTTATGCTCATCGACAAAGTATCGATGAGAATAGCTAGCTTTCGCTCCACGGATCCTAATATGAGCATTCCTCGACGCTTTGGCTCGACGAAATCGTGTCATACATACGAAGTGAGGGCATGCCGGGATTCGGTAGTTGAACAGGAACTTGTAGGTTGAGGACGCACGTACGGAAAAAAAAAACACAAAAAAAACGATGCTTTATTTCGTAGGTTTCGGACGGAGTGCGCCGGACGCTGGCCGAAATGTAGGAACTATTGCATCGTTTTTTTAGACCGTGCGTCCTCAACCTACAAGTTCTTCTTCCTCACACTATATATATATATATATATATATATATTATATATATATATATATATATATATATTAACGAAGCAAACCTAGTGCGTATTGTTTCCAGTACAGTGGGGTAGCCGCCAGTAATTTTGTCGTTACTGAGATTTAATAGGTAATTGTAATTAATTATCTAACTCGAGAAGCACTGTTATAATTATCAAAGTGTCAATGAGAAAATTGTAGAGCAACATGAAAAACTCCTGATACAGCTTTCTGTTGCTCAATACGTGCTACATAAAAGTGTTTTTCCGAGAGGGAAAGAAGCCCGCGAATGCACGCAAAGTGCTTTGAGCGGCCAGTCGCGCGGCAATTCTGCATGTATTCGCGCGATTCTTTCACACTCGGTAAAACAAATTTACAAGCTTCGGCCGCTCACGCTTACGCCTCCGCTCATCCGGTATTACGCCCGTTTAGCCGAACACCGGACACGCTAAAACTCTCGTTTGCTCTTCTACTCTAAGTTCAAAGTAGTGCCAGCCAGAGCTAGAAAATTGTTAGGCGCAATAAGACTCGTGTTGCTTTGTGCGCTATCATTTCCAGAAAGAACGCGAAACAGTGTTGTCTGGATCTTGCACAATGGGCGTCATTGACTTTTGCTTGCTCCTCTGTTCTATTGGGTCCTTTACATTTACGCAGGTGTCACCAGATTTTTAATCTCTGTAACAATTTATTGTAGAGTTTTAGCTTATACGTATAACTTAAAATACCCTCTGCGAAAGACATTAAAAGAAAAGGTAAGTATACCACAGCCGCAGCGCCGGTAGACACACCTTGTGACACGTTGTTTAGGCAGAAGGTGTTAAAAACGCCATCTCTTGCCGTGCATGGGCGTTTTCATCGAAGAACAAGAAAGTCAAGTGCTTGTTGATAATTTAGTGCTGCCGATGCATTACGCCACAGTTACGTGGAATAAAGTTGGTCATTTATTGAATAACCCTGCGTGCAATAAACAAATTTAGCGCCAGAATATGGTTCCACTGCTGCTGCTGAACACAACTGTGTTTCCTGTATTGCAGAACAATCTACAAATCTCTAATATATTGTATCGTGCACAGTACAGCCCATCGCACGCTTATCTAAAGCATCTCCTTCCCCTTTTGTATATTGACCACTTTGTACATGTTCATGACAGTCAGCTTTCGGGAGTGAAGGTCCCTCAGTTGTTATCAGCATGCGTGCCTTCTTTTATAAAATCGAATGAGAATGGGTGATACAACTATCAACGGGACCGAAGAAACTGCCGAACACGTACTGTGCTTTTGTTCCCGTTATGAGGCCCAGCGCGGCCGCACTCCTGACAGCCTTAAACTGGCGTGCCGCAAGGCCGTTTTCAGGAGCCAAGGGTCTTGGACCGTGGCCGTGCGCGCCGCTGGCGTAGAAAGTAACGGGGGCTTTGCTAATAAAAGTCTATGCGACTACTTATAGACTTGGTGTGCACCTTCTTGTGTGGGTGCAACTACAGTGGTCTCTCTCCCACTTCCCTTCTTTCTCCTTTTTCACCCTTTTGTCACCTTCCCCAAGTGCAGGGTAGCAAATGGAATGTTGGTCTGGTTTATATCCTTGGATTTTCATTTGCTTCTTGCTCTTTCTCTCTCGCTCTATTTCATTCTAAATTTTATCCCGTTTGTGAGTACAGCTTATTGGTGATAAAATTGTGATGTCACACCTAGTGACAAAGTAGCGAAACTGAACTGAAACTGAAATACTATCAAATTTCTGTGTACTTCCGTGACTGCGTGTTGGATCCTGGAGTGCACTAAGCACTCCGCCAGTTTCTCCCAGAGTCTGATGCTTCCCAGGTGATCGAGTACAGGATGTAAACAGCCAAGACAGCATGAAAAAAGTGGGGACATTTCGTTTCAAGTTCAGTGGCAAAAGAATAATGAGGCAATTATTAAGCAAGTGTACTCCGATGTTTCGGCAGCTCTGACCCTTCCGACCCTCCAGATTTCCATGAAAAGGATCGGAGAATCATCTCTGCGCGTGTAACAAAGGTAAACGCACTTAGGAAAATGTGTTTACAATTGCCCATAAGTGCAGGGTGCAACGAGAGCGAAATCTTCCGAAGAGGGGCCAATATTTGCTCGTTTGCGAAGACCGGGCGCCATTTATTTACACAGGCCAGCGGACAGCCGAAGCACATTACGTGGATTCTTTTTCACCCAGCCCGAATTCGAGGTCGTTATCAACATAGCTGTCATGATCATCCTCAGCCTCAGCACATTTCTACGTGCACTTAGGACGACAATCTCTCCCTCATCACTCCGGTGTTCCGCATGTCGACTACATGCATGTCTCCATATTTTCTAATATCATGCCGCGTAGTTCCATGCCATCCTCAACTGCGTTTCTTTTCTCTTGGCAGTCATTTTGTTTCTCTAATAGTCCATTAGCTATGCTATACCCATTACATGACCTGCTCTTAGAAGCTCTATACTTTTTGCTAATCTCAACAACAATATTGGCACAATATAAGGCCCCGTCACATTCACTGAAAGCCCATATAAAGAAGCTAGTTACATTCCACATTGCCCGAATGAAAACACATTGCCCGAACGAATGAATGCGTTCGATAATTTATATACCTTTTACGCGCCAAAACCACGGTATAATTGTAAAGCATGCTTGCGGATTAATTTGACCACCTGGGTTTCATTAACATGCACCCTGTGCACAGCACACGAGCCTATTTGCATTTCGCCCCAATCGAAATGCGGCCACGCTTGATCACGTGCCCTCGGACCTAGCAGCACAACACCAAAGCCGCTACGCCACTACAGCAGGTGATGTGTTCGATAGTTTAATAAGTCCCTGAAGAGGGCTTGTTCTTTGGACAGATTGATTCCAACACTATGGTGCATTTGAAGTCAGGGGGCATTGCGAATAAAGAGTTACGAGATTTTCATAAACAATACTCCCGCCATCACTAATAAAACCAAGTTTTATTTCATAGGTATTATACGTTTTACGTATACGTATTATATATAAAAAACATGCAATGCCACGTTCTTTATTAAGTTATTTGTTCTTTTTGTGTTCATACGCTCGCTCCGTGGCCGAAACTCTCTCTCTCTCTCTCTGTGTGTCAGGATAGCATGCAACTTACGTGTTCGGACGAACTTGGACAAAACAAGCTCGACGCACGACACGGTTTCCAGCGACTGAAGACGCCGCGCGACCAACGAGGGCGGCAACGGCTGGCACACAAAGGTTCATTAATTAATCATGCGCGAATTTTTCAGGTCGCAGATAAACAAAAAGAACGGAAGGCGAAAGAAGACTACAAGAAAAGGACGTGGGCAAGGCAGGCGTTCTTCTGTCAAGAACCATTAGCGCTTGGCAGGATCGATGCCACCCAGGGACAAGAGAGGCAGGCTGGGGTGATTGGGGGGAAGGGGGGTGCAATTGCGTTTGCCGTCAACGCAACCGGCGGCCGTGTTGCTGTCGCTCGAATCTGTGGCACCAATCTTTCTCTGAACCACGTTGCAGTAGCACTGAATGTTTCGTTTAGTGTTAGGTAGTGGGAACCTGTGCCGTACTACGTAACGGGGCTAAAGATGCCTTTTGCTATCACCATGTACGCCAAATGCGAAGTATAGAGAACGTGAATCTTGAACATTTTTCCTAACGCCCTTCTCTTTGGGGCACTGTGCCACGTGCATTACCATCCCCCTGTTTTACTGCACTACAGCCAGGATTAGGATGGTTCATTGATTGATTGATTGATTGATTGATTGATTGATTGATTCATTCATTCATTCATTCATTCATTCATTCATTCATTCATTATTCATTTTGACGTCCTAGGTCTAATCCTGGGCGTATGAGGCGAGCGGTAGTCAAGGGCTCGGCAATAAATTTGGTTCAGCAGTATGTACTGACTGACTAGTTGGTTGGGGCGCATTCATAAGGAATTTCAACGCAAACACGGCGGCACAAGAAGCGCCTTGTTCTGTCTCCTTCTTACGTCGTCCAGTGTGCACTAAATAAAGTTAAACATTTTTTTGTCCCTTTGGTTTTCTTAACACGCATTCAATGCAAGCAGACAGGAATTGTGACCTTGCTATATTTGGCATGTCGGAATGCGGTCGCTAAGGCCGCAAATTAATCCCGGAAAATTTTGCTCAACCTAGAGAGAGAGAGAGACAGAGAGATAGATAAACGGGTTGGAAAGGCAGGAAAGTTAACCGAACAAGATTCCACAGAAGTTACTACAAGGTCCAGTAGCGGGTGCCTAGATAACTAATTGAATTGGCCCAAGCATTCGGCTAGTTACTGTCGATTCATTTGTTGTTTTCTAGCACAAGAAATAAACAGACACTTTCTTTTTGGAGGGCGGGAGGGGGGGGGGGAGGGAGGGGGAGGGGCAACAACTAGCCATTGTCCTGGGAAATAAAATCGAGGAAATTGGCACAATTGGTGATAAATATCCCCTTCGCAGCTACAGAGATTATCACTCATTCGAGTAAGAGCTGAGTAGACTGCCGAGAAGGCAACTGATAACCACAGCCTACAGAGAAGAGAAGCCTCGCAACGGTGCTGCTTTATAGGGGGAGGTCGCAGTTGTATTGCCGGAATAAATTTGTGCAGTATAATGCACCTTATATTTTCGTTATTCCACTCGACTAACGAAAGCCCGCATCGAGAGCGTGCATCCACAACTATACAGCGGCAGAAACCACGGTTCCACGCACTGCACTTCGGCTGATTGACCAAAAACGAAGTACTAAAACGTGGGCCGTATTTTTGCGACTCAAAGCCCGGTTTAGTGTATGCAGTCTTCCTCCAAAATGTTAAAAACTTAAATCAAATTGGGGGGTTTTACGTGACAGAACCACCACCTGATTATGAGGCATACCGTAGTGCCGGAAATACACCGGAAACATTTGGACCACCTGGCGTTCTTTAACGTTCACCTAAATCTAAGTACACGGGGTAGGATGACGTTGGAAATCGTGAGACTTACGTCACAACCACGTAAAAGAACAAGCCCACTAGATTTATTTTAGGTGGTTAACCGGCCATTGTAGAACCACTGGAAATTATGACGCAGGCGAGGCTGCTCGAACATCCCATCAAGAAGACCACTGCACCTCCATTTCCAGTTTCTAGAACATACGCTTCAAAGCTCCCTTTGCTATTTTGCGCGCAGTATAAAATGAAACGCATGTGATATATTGCCTGCACCGTGGAATAGGAAAAAAGACAATATGCGTAAAGTGCAAAAATAAAAATAAATGGGGGAGTTGCTTTATATTGTTGCAGGCACAAAGACTGGCTGGATACAGCTAGCACACAAGGCGACACATAGACAACACAAAAATTATCACAGGCAGCATCAAGGCGATACTGAAATAAGGAAACTTATCCAGGACACACTGTTTCAATCTACTTTCTCCGTTCCTTTCCAGGCACGCGAGCCAATATATTCGAATTTCCAACGAAGCTGCCGCTATTCGCACAGATTGCGAGTAGTGTTTTCATATAACAGCAAGTGACGTGAACGTTTGTATTTCCACCAGGCAATGTGCCTTTCAGTTCACTATGCGCACTGATAAAGTTCCGCCTTCTATGTTACATATATATTTCATCTGCTTCTTCTGAAGAACACGATGCAGAAAATCGGCGCTGGCGACGATATTGTTTCACACTCATATCCACCGAAGGTGTAACGTTTTCTTTTATTCAATAGGCTTCCCTGTTTGCCGGTTGGGGCGTTTCCCTGAATCAATTCGAAGAAATCTGAGAAGATACTTCAAAACTTGCTCCTGTCGGTCCTGTTTCAGTGTTGGTTCACAATCACTTTGTGAATTGATGCTAAAATTTATTTTATTGCTCGAAGGAGAGTTTTAAAGTCTGCGACGGCAATACGAAAATCTCATATGGTGTTTCCAAAACACGTACAGGTTTGAAATTTCTGGAGCAGGTTTTATCAGAGAACACTTTCTTATTGCCGAGTCTTATATTTCCGAAATGGTGCTCTGTTGAATGTAACTAAATTAACGTAACTTTGTCAGCTTCTCAAAACGAGGTTAATTGCAGCACGCAATTCTTGATTTGCCCACTCGTCACTCATGACATACGAAGCATTGCCTAAAGGTTTATTTCGATAGCTCCAATGGTTCCCTGAATACAGTTTCGGTGGCAAAGACGTCGAGATTCTCAGCTTTACATAGTCGCCATGATAGCTTCGCTCTAAGGAAAACGCAAGAAACAAAGCTCCGTGGTTAGCGCATCCGACTCCCATATTGTCGCACCGGCATGCGTTCAATACCCAGTGGCGTGATTTAAGTAAAGTTTCGTTTTCATTACACTTACCGCCGTGACCTTAGCTCCACGTGAATGCTACGTCATCGATGCGCGTCAACAAATGCTCTGTCTCAGTGTTCGGCAGGCCGGCACAGACAGTTTCCTCCGATTACTCCCCTTAGAGCGCTCCCAGGAAGAAAGAGGGGCATGAAGAGGGGCTTGGGCAACATGCCTTCGGAAAAAGGTCACGTAACCAAAACCAATACGAACCAAGAACAATCGCTGAACTTTTGCAGACAATGCAAAAGTATGGAAACGGATGATGGCTGGAGAACTCTTGAGAGCTCGGAGGGCAACAAAAAGTCGCGAGTTCAAAATCCCTGCGCATCATTAGCGATAACAGTGAGTTGTTTCATGCGTTCGATGAAATGAAGAACGGGAAGAATAGTACAACTGAGGAGTAAAAAGAAAGAAGAGAAATAAAAGAACAAGGAAGCGGGTGGGGGGGGGGGAGGAGGAGGAGGAGGGAAGAGACAAGGTTTGACAAGTGACACAAGTACCAAAGGAAAAATGACCGGCCACCGCGAAATGGTACCTAGTAAATTTCCAGACGTTCTGCTCCAGTGGACGCGGCGGGGAAGGCACGTCTCACAACAGAAGAAATGTGCACAAGCTAGTGGCAGCTTGTTGACAGGGAGAAAACGAGAAAGGCATTCAATCAACAGTCAAGACAATAATCTCTCGACTAGTTCAAATGAAGCAAATTATTATTATTATTATTATTATTATTATTATTATTATTATTATTATTATTATTATTATTATTATTATTATTATTATTATTATTATTATTATTTGATTTGAAAACATATATGCATTTGACAGCAAAGGGAAACCGAGAAGCAGGCTGGCAACTGCCACCGAAAGGGGCACAACGCCTGCCCACTCTTCAGAAAGGAGGAGACAGAAACATAGAAATGGAAGGTATAGAAGGAGGGGATGAAAGAGGAAAGAAAGAGCAAGAGGCCAATTCTCAAAGAATAAAGTAGAACACAAAGTACAGGTCACACGCAGTTGGGCCGGTCACTGCAGGTCACGCTACTAAAGAATGTTAAATAGAAAAAATAGTATCTGAGTTACAAGAGTGAACCTAAGTCAGTAGAAGATTGAGCTGGGATATCTCACCTATGATGTGTTGGTGTCTGATCCTGTCACAGGCCTTAGCCAAGTCTAGGGCCAGAACACCATTCTCGTCTATAGTGCGGTTATCAAAGATAGATTTCTTTAATAGGAGCATCGCATCCTGTGTGTAGACGGAAGGTCGAAATCCAATCAAGTTGTGAGGAAAGCGGCAATGCAACTCGATGTGACTTGATATACGATTATGAACTACATGCTCCATCACTTTGCAAAGGCATGAAGTGAGCGAGATGGGTTGGAGGTTTTCGACTGTTAGGTTTCCCGGGTTGGGGATGAAAACTACCTTGGCCGCCCTCCATTCATCAGGGACTTCCCCGACTCACAGACTCGATTGATCTCATTTGTTAAAATCTCTATTGCCTTGTTATCCAAGTTCTTAAGAAGTTTGTGATGGCATCTGGTCCTGGTTGCAGACTTGCTATTGAGGTTGAAGAGGACGTATCTTACTTCTGATACGGAGAAGGCCTCACCAAGCAGTGGGGTACTCATCCCTGTGTAATCCGAGTCACTTCATTTCTTTTTTTTGCATAGCCGGAATGTACTATTTAAGGCGTCAAGGCTAGCCTCACTTGGCGCACCTCTGAGAAAGATTTGTTCTTTACAAACAACCTACACGCTACTTCAATGCGGCCGACAGAAATACTCGGAAATGTCTAGGAGCATAGCAATATATATGTGAAGCATCGATGTGCAAAGAACAGACAATTACCAGACAATTAACAGACAATTGCCGACCTCATCAGCCATCGCAGCAGAGGGCGACGAAGGCACTGGTGCACATTTTTAAAGACAAAACACCTGAGGGAGCAGCTGTAGCCTGAATTGCTCTCCGTTGGGATGCACGGGACCCTATGCTTTGATAGTGTGCTGTGATCGTGATTGCATGGCCGTGAAGGTGTCATTGCTTTACTTTACTCTTTACTTTTTAACAACGGAGCTATTGAAGACCCAGGTTGAACGGTGCCGAGAGTTCGTCAGTTTTGCGAAGCGTGCGCCAGCCACATTCGGTCGGAGAGTGCGAGGACGAGAAAGGAGAGCGCGCGCCGAGCGCCGGGTGGGCGGAGCCAAGGAGAGAGAGACAGCGGCGTATGCGCGACGCTTTCCGGGGAGAGATAACGGAGGAGGGAGGGGGGTCTACTGAGCAGTATAATAGCGTGCACTGTCGGCGCACAGCATTCCGACGCTCGGCGACGGGCATGGCGAGGACGAAGAAGCAACTGTCTAGGGAAGAAGAAGCGGCGTGGCAGGAAAGACGACGGGAAGCTGCTCGAGCACGGGCCCAACGACGACGTGCCGACCCGGAGTTCCGAGCAAGGGAAGCCGAGGCTAAGCGACGATGAAGATCCGAAGACCCCGAGTTTCGAGTGATGGAGGCGGCGTTGCGGCAACGGTGCGAAGAGACTCATCGGGAAGTAAAAGACAAGTTGAAGCCACCAGCTCCGCTGTTTCATCAGTCTTCGCGACGTTAAGTCAGTGAAGCTGCGCTGATTTTTCGACAGCGGAGCTTTTAAGTTTTGGTTAGGCCGTGGAGCATTAGCAGAAAACTGCGCCTGGCGATGACGTCACCGCGCGTTGCCTAGCAACGCCTCGCACAGCTGGTGCTAGGCGTTGCTAGGCGACGCGCATGACGTCATCGTTCGGCGAGATAACCATCCTCTCTCAGGTTACTCTCGCCGCAGCGCGAGGCACCGCCGATGTATCCGGCGTTCGTCGACGTGCCCCCTGCTGCAGCTGGCATCGAGATGCGACATGCTGCATTTCGCGCCGGCCTCGTCACCCAGAATGGACCACATCCGCGTCTCGTCGAGCAAGATGGGCTGGTGTATAGCCGTGATTATGGAAGGCGCGAAAACCGACCCTTCTATAGTCCAACGTGTGCGCCGCGCCGCACCACCTAGACGCATGCGCTGGAGATGAAATCGTCGCCGCGCGCCGAACGCTGTATGTGCGAGTGAAAGGGCGCGAGGGGCGCGTCTTTCACGGGGAGTGAACGCACGGCGGAGAACAAACGCGCGTTCTGCGTCGTGCTCGCTTAAGGGCTGCAGAATTAGGCGTCTCGTTTCTCCTTTACAATCACCATATATGTAGAGCAAACGCGCCTTCTTCAGACGCGCGAGAGGCCGTGGGGGAGGGGGAAGGAAGGGACGCGACGTTTAGCTGCGGCACCAAGTGCCTATTTATATGAGAGGCTCCAGCAACAGTCACCAACGCCGCACGCATTTAGAGCTAACGCGGGCAAAACGCCGATGGCGTCGACAACAGTTCTGCGTGTTGTTGCTACCAAAGCCGCTCACCTTACTTCGTATGAGATTGCTGTGTTGCTATCGCATTCATTGCTTCGCCCTTAGGGCGAAACTGTGACATTTTTTTATACGAAACTATGAGTTTCAGGATGATACGAAACTGCGAACTCGCTGCACGTGCCACCACCAGTATTCATCAGCGCATCTTGCTCGACGAGGCGCGGATGCGGTCCATTCTGGGTGACGAGGCCCGCGCAAAATGCATCATGTCGCATCTCGACGCCGGCTGCAACCGGGGCACGCCGACGAACGCCGGATACGTCGGCCACGCCTCGCACCGCACTATAGACGGTTTCATGCTCGCGATAACAGCAGCGAGCGTGCCGCCCCCAAGAAACTTCCGGTCACGTGCCTTATCAGTCTGCTACGCGGGAATACATCGTTGCAGCTTTGTCAGTTACATTTAGCAGCTACGTCAGTGGGCAAAACCGGAAGCCGTGCAGGGCCGATGTTTGTAATCAGTGAAATGGTCTATAGAGTGATGCGCTTTCGCTGGCGTGGCGTCCCCGTGCCGAGCGCGCTCGCGCGTAAGCGCTACGTCGGACTATAAACTGGCTTTTAGAAGACTTTTAGTATCTTTATTATTTTAATATTTTTGGCTTTTAGTATCGTCCCGTGAATCGGGGTCAGCTAAGTTTGGCTAAGAACCAGCCAAGCCAAACAAAGTTAAGCAAAGGAAAACAAAATTAAAGCTTGGGAAGGGCCACCAGCTTCGCTGTTTTTCCAGTCTTCGCACCACTTAGTGTGAAGCTGCCCCTAATTTTTCTTTTTTTCATATCATCCTACTTCGGTCTTTCCCTTAGTGTAGGGTAGCAAAGCGGATTTCCGATCTGCTTAACCTTCCTGACTTTCTTCATATTTCGTCTCTCTTTCTATTTCTCTCTTCATCGCTAATTTACTAAGCCTAAGCAACGGAAAGTACAGCGTCTTCCGGGTCTGGTAAACCACATGCTACTTGCTCGAAAGCTACAACGCGCCGCAACCGACTGCGCTTACGAACGCGCATCCAAAGTGCATCCGAAGCGCAAGCGACGCGCGATGCGCCGCTCGGTTAGCACGGTCCCAAACAGTGTCGCCGTCTGGTGGCCTCCGGCGGAAGGCATCACCGGCGGTGCCAGCGTCTCCCATTAGAAACGCCCGGCGGTCGGCACACTAGTAAGTATATTCTAGGCACTATAGTAGTAGTGCTGAGACCACCGAAGCGTTCACTGTCGGTGCGCGTTAGTGTCATAATGCAGTACTTCTCTTTTCTGCTCGTAGGCGGCGGCACCGCCCCGAGCAAGAGCGCGGGTACACGGAGGAGTGTTAGATATATAAGGCGCGTCTGTGAAGCTTTCTGCAAATGCGTTTGTGGCGCAATGGGTTAAACGCTCGGCGATCTATCGTCGCGGACCAAGAGGTCGTGGGTTCGATTTCTAAATTTTGCATGTTTGTGGAACTTTTTAAAAACAACTGTTTCGGCACCAGCGCCGCTTGTCGCTAGAGCGTGTACATAGAGTCTGAGAGATACGCGTGTACTTACCTCAATGCACGGAATGTGCCATGAGCGCGCAGTAAAACAAATAATAAATAGTAAATACTCACTCGAACAACTATTCGTCAGAGTGACACAATCGGAGTTTTGATCCCATATTCCAGCACATCGCACTACGAATGCGCACCACTGAGTTACCTGAATATGATGAAACTTAAATTTATTTTGTTTTATGCTTAATTGTTAACTGTTATCTGCTATACAACGTTGAGGCAGGAATTAATACCAAGCAAAACAAAAATAAAAATTCAGAGCCCTTCCCTTGTCGAGAAAGTAGGGGTAAGCGAAGCTTGTGACAAGACGACGCTGTCGCAGGTGTTCCGCTTCGTTTGCCCTAAACTCAGGGTAGGCCGCTCTTCACTGACGTTTGGTCTCAACATCGTGCTCCCGCAACTCGGAGTCCGCCACTCGGGATTTCGCCTGGGCTTCGGAAACCCTCACGCTAGAATTGGCACATCGACGGCAAGCCCTTTCCCGAGCAAGTTCGTGGCGCCATTGCTCAAACGCAGCCTGCTCCTCGGCGGAACGCACCACGCGATGCCTTCCCATCCGGACGCCGAAATTGATCTCAGGCGAGGGAAGCCCGTCGGAGTGTGAGCCAACCCCCTTTCTTCCCTTCCCCTCCCCGCGACACACCAAACGACCCTGATTGGTCACGAGTGTCACGTGGTCCGGCGCCGGCGCAGCTTTCCCTACCGCAGCTCTTTCGTTATTCCTTTCTTTCTTTCTGTCTTTCTTTCCTTCCTTTTTTTCTTTCCTTCTTTCTTTTTTCTTGTCCCTGGCGAGCCATAGTAGCTTTAGCGTTACATTACCGGCGCAGGCTAGCGTGTACAAGCTTCGCTTGAGTTGAGATTTACAACGACGGGTCTCCATAATTGTGCAAGCTATCGGCGCAGCTACTTCCACGTTCGGGTGGACTGCGAATGTTTGCTCACCATTATTACGAGCAGTTTGATTCTAACAAGTGTTCGCAATCGCAAATGACTTTTTATACGACCTTTTTCGTTTTTTCTACGATACATTAAATTGCGAGCGTCATAACCACTAGGCTATACAACCACTTTTTTTTTCTTTATTGTAGTCTATACAGCCACGCTTGCAGAACATGCATTTATGCGAACCATATGATTGCGTTCGAGCATCGTCGTCTTCGTCAACAGCTGGCACGTTCGTACGCTCGTGCTCTGCGAGGTGAAGAGGTTTTGCGCACTATGAGACCGAGAGAGAGAGAGAGAGACGCATTCACGGAGCGGGTGTCCTGGAACGCGGTGTCCGCATTGGAACGTAACGCGGTTTCGGTGTTGCAAGCTGCGCTATGCAACGCGCTGTCACGGCCGTAAGTTCGAAAGGCGCGAAACGAAATTATCATCATCATGAGTAATAAGATGAAAAGTTCGCGCGCACTTCCGGAAAATGCTGGGCTACGATCGCCGAGCTTCGCTGTTTCAAGCGTTGCGTGGCCGAATGCAAGGTTATTTGTTCTTTAGCGCTGATTTTTGGCGCTTCGAAACGCGGTCACCTCGAAGTTTTACACGCCGGTGCATAAGCGGTACCATGCCGCAAGGTTCATGAAGACCTGAAGCTTCTTTCAACAGGGCTTCCCCGAAGCATAAGTCTATGTGCTCATAATGCACGTGTACTGGACGCTGCGTGTTTGTTGCTTGCTGATTGCAAGTGACTCGCAAACCACTTGAATATCTTGATTTTTCGTTTTTTCGGAAACCGATTAAGTGCTATGTAGAAGTAAAACAAATCTCTTTCAGTGCGATTAAATCAGAAAAATTATGTATTGGCGCTTCGTTTCTCGGAGATTTCCTTAATGCTTCATTGTAAAAAAAGAAGTCTACTTGCATGTTGTTGCCCTGTAGCTCGTTGTTGTTCACTGACTACTAATGGCAGAAAAAAACAAAAAAAAAACGAGAAAGCTGTAAACTTTGCCGTTTACTGGCTACCGCGGTTCCAAGGTTCTCTAAGTTCTGCGACGGCAATCGGACAACTTAAAACATGCGAGCGTATATTCAGTCACCGATATCGATTTCAATATACAGATGCGCAATGTTCCATATACCGATGCTACTAGGGGCTAAATTGTCATACATCGCGGTGTGCTGCATTGCCTTACTGATGCCATGTTACCATGAGCGGTGGCTCCTTCGGAAGCAAAATTATGCGGAGGCACACGAAGTCATAATTCACTCACTTTCCACACGTGCACTCTGCAACCTTGATCTTGCTTTCATAACAGCGTCAACGTACAGCAATACAATGATCAAACAGCGCGATAAATTAACGGCGCTCAAGTGAGACAGCGTGGAAATGTTGATTTTTCTCTCACCATAGTCAGGTGGCAACAGCGACAGAACATGCGCGAGTTTGAAATAACATTCGTTTACATTGACCTGCACTATGACGAGAATGGAATTCATGCTTGGATCCTTGGACAATGGCCCAGCTACTCATGCACGCACACAATCACTAAAACGCCCCCGTACTTCGTGAGGCCGAGTCGACTCTTCGACCTCCTAGCTGTGGTGGCTGCTAGTGACCATTCCACTTAGGGCGTGCTTTCTTTTTACTGTTCCGTACCCCCTCCCGTTTCCCCAAGGGCAGGGTAGCCAACCGGACGCAGCCTAATTAACCGTCTTGCGCTTCCGCCTTCTCCTCCCCCTCTTCTCTCCCTCTTTCACCGCTTCTCACTATGCTCATGTAGTTTTACTGCGGAGGAAAAAAAAGCACCGAAGTTGCCCCTTCGCTTGGATCAAAAGCTGCCATCACCGACTCTAAGCCGGAAAAAAAGGCAGCTTGAGGAAGTTGCAAAAGGGTTATCGAGGCGATGAAGAAGAAGGGGAAAATGTTACTGGCAGCTAAATGAAACCAGGAGGGATGAAAGTGTCCAACAAAAATTGGACGGAACTGATGGTGAAGGCAAGGAGGCTAAAGAAGCTGACGACTTCCGCTATTAGAAGTCTCCGCTAATTGCCTCCTCGCGGTAGCAGGGGAAAAAGTACGCCGCGTCTCGTTCGGAGGACACGCGTGTGCCAGCCACTGGATTTGGCTGCGTCTTCGACTTGACGCGTCGCGGAGCCCAAGTTGGGAATGACAGCTGGGAAGCAGACGAATGCGTTTTTCGCCCGGGGGGAAATCATCGGCTTGAAGAATTTCTCTTTCCCCCGAAACTTCGGAGGGGGTTTTTACTTCTGCGTATGCTAACCCGCAATGACACCCCGGCTAGAATTGTTGCTGCTGAATGAAAATGTAATCGCCCACCTCTGCTGTGAAGGCAAGTGCGTGCAATCATCTGAAATGACTCCGAGTTGTCGCTAGAGTTTTTACGAAAGGCGCCTGCTTGCTAGCTTTCCCTTATGACTGCTCTCTCTCTCCCCTTGTATCCCAATGACCCCGAGCTGTCGTGCTTCATTTTCCGAAGAGCATAGTACTGCGCCTGTTTACAAGCTTAATTTCTTGTATATATATATATATAGAAATCACAACAGTTTAAATTTAAATTATAGTTCTTGCATGCTGACTTTGCTTATATGTCAGGGGCTTTTGGTAAACATTAATGTTGCTAATGGCAATCAGAAACAAGGACACCGGTAATGTCATTACAGGATCATAACAGAGAGCACACGACATTTCGCTCCACGAGGTCCGAGAAATCGCCAAATCTAAATCGCACCCGAACGTGAATAGATAATCGTCTTACGCTATCGCTGCCTATGGACAGGGACAATGAATGCACCACTTTATTCCATCTGACAAGTTTCACATTCAACGTAACAACGCTGGTCGAAACATGGCCGACATATGTTGCTATGCGAGTAGTTTCTCTGGTACAGTTGACGTATAAGAACATGGCTCTGAAAAAAAAAAAAAACAATATATGTTTGATTGCATGTAAGACGGTGTTATACGTGATTTTAAGTCAGTGGGCGATTTTCGAGGCACAGCAGCTGACGCCTCGAACGAATAGGCAGCTTGACGGGTCCATTTCTTTTTTTTTTTTTTTGTAGGTCATCGCGGCAGGCTCGGTTACTTCTGGGTTGATAGTAATATACTTCTTGTTTCTACAGCCGCAGTGCAAATGACTGCATAAACCAGTTTACCGCGCTGCCTACGTAGCACAGATTAGATCCCTACAAATGGCTAGAAAGAAAGAAAGATATCCGTCGCATAAGGATGATACAAGGAGTACTCGCACAATTGCCTTAGTTCGTAAACTGTACGTGGCAGATTTGCCTGGAGCGTCAAGCATTGAAACCAAGAGCAAGGTTTTGCGTTGCGCTCGAGCCCCTCGGATGGGGTTCTAACACTACTGCATCTTGGCGCGACGCAGTACACACACGAGGCAACTTCTGCCCCATGGTAGAAACAGTGCCTTGGTAGTGCTCAGCGATGCATCTCACGAGGTTGGCGCGCGATCAAAAGCGCACTCAAAGGCACTGCAGGCGTCGCGCCTTTGTGGCGCACCAGGTGGGACGTATTTAGAGATACTGCATATGGTAACTCTAGACGTATTCTCGGAGGGGCGCGTGAGACGCGTCTCGGTCTGAGCGCGCCGCTTGCGTCGGTGGCGCCGACGGAGTGAATGCGCCTCGATTGTTCGCATAATTACTATCCCAATAACACAACGATTTAGAAGTAAATAAATATTCGTGTTTAAAACGACTGAAAGTTGAGCACGTTTGTACGGATTCGTGGCACGGAAAATCAAGCGTCACGTGAATCATTGGTGCTTCGCATTCTATGCCTCCTTATAGCAGCGATGGTTCGATAAAAAAAATCGATGAAACTGTCACAAGATCGCAGTGTTGTTGCAGCCGTGCAGATTTAGTTAACTTTCAGAAATTTTTACAGTATGGTGAAGCATCGACAGTGATAGCGAGGTTTCACTCGGACTCCTCGGACCATGTTCTATAACTATACGTGGGTGCGATGTTTCTTAGCCTGCGTTTCTTATATCGATTTGATTTCGACATATTTCAACTGTTGTTGTTTCTTCTATACATTAATGATCTTCCTGACAGTATTGCTTTTCATAAGTTAGGCTTTTCGCAGACGACTGCGTAATCTACCACAAAATAACGAACTCATCTGATTCACTAAATATCCAAAAAGATCTCGACCAATTATCTCTATGGTGTGACAAATGACTTATGAAATTAAACGTCAATAAATGTAAAACCATGAGAATAACCCGACGCCTTCATGACACAAACTACACTCATTGCCTTCAAGAAGCCCCCTTGAATTCCGTTAATCCATACAAATACCTGGGCATTAATATTACTAGCGACCTACCCTGGAACATGCATGTTGATTACGTAACCCGCAGTGCTAACCTTACTCTTGACTAACTGCGCCGTAACTTTTCTAAAGCACCGTCTTTCTTAAATCTAATTGGGTATAAAACTTTAGTCCGGCCAAAACTAGAATATGCATCTAGTATCTGGAACCCAGTCAGTCCATACTAATCGTTACGCTCAAATCTGTTCAGAATCGCGCAGCCTGGTTTATTCTGTCAAATTATTCCCGCTACGCTTCTGTGTCCACAATGAAGAACACACTAAACCTGCCCCATCTGTCTTTACGTCGTAAATTTATCATTAAAATGAAGTGTTAAAAAGCTACCTTTTTCTTCAACCGACGCACATTTCGTCGCATGTGGACCACAAGTTTAAATTTGGTGCGCCATTTTGCAGAACTAACTTATATAATGATTCTTTTATCCCCAAAACCAGTGCAGAATGGAACCGCCTTCCTGCCTTAATCGCTGCCATTATTGACACTACCTTCAGAAGTGCCATTCAAGATTGCTTATTTTGTTAACTTGTATTTTCATAAATTGTATTATTGCACTTCTGTATGTAATAACCACTCCTTTCTGCAATGCTCTCGGGCTATGAAAGTATTTGTAATAAATAAATAAATAAATAAATAAATAAATAAATAAATAAATAAATAAATAAATAAATAAATAAATAAATAAATAAATAAATAAATAAATAAATAAATAAATAAATAAATAAATAAATAAATAAATAAATAAATAAATAAATAAATAAATAAATAAATAAATAAATAAATAAATAAATAAATAAACTGTACTCGGGTATTTCAAGTATTAGAACCAACGTATCTTTATGGTTCCGGGCATGCAATGTCACCTTTCTCGGGGATGTTAGTCATGAAGCATTATAGCACACATCTAACAAGTAATTAGAGTAGAGCAAGATCGACATCGTTTTCATGGCTATGCCAAGGGCAAGACACCCGATTATTATTGTGTACTCAAAGTGTGCTCGACGGGCTCTCGGAATAGGCCTCGGATATATCGAAGGGTCCTTGACGGCAAAAAGCTTGAGAACGACTACTCTACGTGCATCCAATCGTTGCAAGTGTTCGTAGTCTTCACAGTTGTGTCGGCAAATCCTCGCTCGTCTTTGTCACAGTGACGAAAGCAAGCAAAGAATCAAGTCACTACAGCTTAAAAGTACAAAGAAGTCCAAATGAACGGAGAGGAGAGAGAGAGAGACAGATAGACCGCTATGGCGGAAAGTCGCTATTCTCCATAATTTCACTCTTGTTTCTTTTCGCCATCAATTCTCGTTTCGTTACATAGGTACACCCGTCCCTCGCGCGAAGCTAAAGCAGACAACAATCAAAAGCACACCAACAGGAAACGAGAACCAAAAAGGGGCAAAGTATTGACAGCTAGCGAGAAGAGGCCAGCGCCAAACAAGGGGCAAGTCCGAGCCATGCCTGTGATTCCAGCTCCGGAAACGAGGAGTGTGATTGGAGCCACCCGGTATCGTAATTAGCCAGAGGCATTGTACAAGCGAGAGTAGGGTGATCGTGCGCCAAAGTACAAGTGTTCTGGCCTTCCTCGCGTGCTCCTAGAGTTCTCTCTTTTCCGCTGTGTCAACGATGCTCTAGTTATCCTTTCTCTCGTGTTTAGTATTGCATCTTATTACCGGCCGAAACTGATAGTGTAAGAGCAGAAACAAGGGACACGGTCTTCGCGCAGCAGCGACAAATTCGTAAAACAATGGCTGCCCAGTTATGAAAAGTGAATTGCCTTGAGTTCTGGCATTCGACAGGCACAACATGAAATTTGAGAAAACTATCAAACATGTTCCTCGCTAGAGCGGACGCAGGCGGTTGCTCGCCACCGCATTGGTCCGCAGCCGCTTTTGGAGCAGACAGCCTTGGGGTTCCGATCTATACAGCCAGCGCACCAGAAGCCTGTCAAGGCACTATTTAGCTTTCTACGTTTGAGTAACCTATTCCAGAGACTTTGAATCTTCCTAGCGTTTCTCGCATCGTCCTCTTTTTCTTTTTTTCTGCCTGTTACCGTTTTTTTTTTGTCCGGCATTATTTTCGTCATGGTTTCCCGTCGTCAGTTCCCGCATTGGCCCTCTCTGGTGTCAAACCACAATCCTCTCTTCCGATTGAATTTTCTGCCTATCCCATGTATTTCTCTCTGTTTATTGTATGTAAATCACTCAGCTATATTGAATAATAACTTATGTAATTACGGTAATCGAAGGACAAACGGTACTTGCCGCTTTCAGAACTTGTGGTTAGGGTTCTGCTAGTGCGCGCTGCGAACATGCTTCACGCTAATGTTTCAGAATTACTTAGCACGTTGCTATTTATTATAAAATAATGCATCAAGTAACCTTGGATGGCATTATTTGCCTTTGTGCATGATGACGCTTTTTATTACACTTTTTGGGGGCATTGCATTGAAATTAACGAGTTTTTGAACAATGAATTGATGAACAGTGTATAAATTACGCTTATTTCCGGCGAATATGAATGCACAAAATGATAAGCCTGGACTATTTGTTGTAGCGCTAACATATTCGCTGCGGCTGTCGAATATTAGCGTCAGGCTTTGAAATACAAAATATCATTGTTGTTTTAATGTAGAAGATCGTCGCTGTTTAATAAAAATGATGAGGAGCGTTTAAAAAATAGCGGTAGCCTGGCAGCTAGGTCGTCACTGCCAGTAATGCCTTATACAACATCGTAATTATCAGCACACGAAAAGACTCCAACATGGAAGTATGCTTTAAAGTAGGCTTCCTTTTTAGCAAGTATGTATTGCAGACAAAGCACGCTTTACAGTAACTCATTAAAATTGAAAGAAAATGGTAGTGTGGCGACATCCAAGGCCTGTGGGAGAAGATATGAAAGAAGCATTGCCGTAAGCCGAATTTTTCAAGTGCTTGCCGTGAAACCACGAATGTAAGGTGGCACTGCGAATAGTTGCTTCCCCTTAAACTTAAGCTATATATACTGCAAAAGCACCCTTTACACACACACATACACACACACATATATATATATATATATATATATATATATATATATATATATATATACATATACACACATATATATAAGGAATTAATTAAAATGAACGAGGAAAATTAAGCGAGGAAGCAATACCCGTGGATGATAGCAGAATTTTCATCTTTGATCGAAACACTCGATGAGGCGGCCTCATCAAAATGCTTGATGGAAGAATTACCGTAATTACGTTAATTGACTTTTTCATTAAATATTTCATGGCAGATATCACTATCTACAAATTGTAGTAAGTGAAGATGTTCGGCATATCCGCTTAGGAACGAATTCTGAGGCTGGCACCGGTTTCGAGATATGTGCCATCAAATTTGCGGTAAAAATGTCTTGTTGTTTCACTTACTTTTTTAGGACGTTCACGCACACACGCACGCACTCACATTTACTGGTGTTCAGTTACCATGTACGCATGGTAATGAATGATATCGGAACAAGCACGAATATTAACCCGCAAAAAAATAGCATCACATCGAGGATCACTTAAAGTTTACACTTCGCGCACCAAACGAATATAAGATGAGTGGTGAAGAATTCAGCCTGCCTAGCCCCAGCATTTTGAGCATGGTCATATTGCAGGTGCGCATAACGGTAAGGATGCAAGGACTACCAAATATCGTGACATGTACATATAAGCCTTCCGCAAGTGTGTTGACCTCGCATATATGGCTCGAAGTGGCGTTTTCTCATATAACAGATTTTATACCCTTGAATCGCGGTGAACACCGCGTTTCAAGGGTATAAAATCTGGGTGTAAGGGTATAAATGTACGTGACTTGTTCACGCCAGTTGACTCCCGTGGTGGCCAGAAAAAAAAAGCACGGTTCGTTTAGTTGTGTCTACATTAAACCCTCTGCTTGCGCAATTTGCTCCGTGTCACTTTACTCTGCGTAGTAACACCACAGACGACCGCAATACTATAGGCACTGTCATGTTTAATGGAATTTTGGACGTTCCTCGTGCCATCAGCAATGGTGAAGGGATAGTGTTTCCACACCCGTAATGACTGCAGTCAATAATTAGCCGAGTACATGTGGCTTTGAGTGAGGGAATAAATTTAATAAATGAAAAAAAAATAAACGCGACGCGATTTATTTCTTAACGAATGAAGATTAAACTACTTTAGCAATAATAGATTCAGTAACGACAATTCTACCATCTTTAGTTTCCTCAAATAGAGCATGCAGTGCCTTGGAATAAAATTACGCAACCTTGACACACTCATCGGCAGCCCCCTCATAATTAGTGTTTGAAGGTAGTTGTATTGCCATCCCTCCATCAGGCACTGTTAACCATCGACGTCAAAGGTTGCCTATTGGTCAGCGTACACGTGCGCTGTTTTCAAACGGCGAATAGAAAACGTCCCTGAAAAGAAATGGCAACAAAGCAACCAAGCAGAAAAAAAGAGAGAGAGAGAAGCATCAATCGTAAGCGGTGGTCGAGAGGGAAGATGGCGAAAGGGTAAGAAAACAATTGATCAACTTCGAGGGAGGCAGCGGCAGGGGATGAGTACCGGATATGATGAGGAGACATCTCGGGTGCGTGTCATGTTGAAAACCAAGCTAGTCCACAGGCGTGTCTTGTTCCTCGACGCAGAAGAGCAAACACAGATACGGATCTCCACTCGCACTCAGGCTCTATCTCCCGCAAACACACATGTCAAAGCGTAGGAGTCGGGATACGTGTGCTCTAAAAGTCAAAGGACACGAACGAGACGGAAGCTATCGATCGAGCTGCGTCTGGTCATACACAGGGTAATTCGAAGCCGGCGAGAAAGTCGCCGGCTTCGGCGAGGTATAGGGCGGTGAGGCTGTTCAATTTTGCGAAAACGTCAACCGTGAGCATGACTGCAAATTGGCATGTCAATGCCTACAAAAGTAAACAATACTTAAATGAAAAAAAAAACAAGAAAAGAAATGAAAAAGAGGAACCTCAATGGTTAAAGGAATATGCATTAGTAAACGAGAAAGAAGAGATGATTAAAGAAGAAGAGAGACTAGGTAACATCCTGACATCCTCCATAAATCTATAATTTATCACTCTTACACAGGAAAAAGTAACTCTCAGCCATCCGGTATTTCTCAATATTTTCAACGTATGAGTTGCAGATTCTTTTCTCTATGGTGTAGCACTGGGCTTTTTCTTTCCTTATTTATGTGTTTGCGGTGTTGCTCTTTATTTATTTATTTATTTATTTATTTATTTATTTATTTATTTATTTATTTATTTATTTATTTATTTATTTATTTATTTATTTATTTATTGTGTGCCCTTTATTTTGACGTGTGTGTGTTTTTTCTTTGTTAAAATACTGAAAGTACTAAAAAATTTCAGAATAATGGGGCCTTGATAATTTGTTTCGTGCGAATCGCTTCATACAAGAACGCACACCATAGATGCATTGATATCTAGCAGTAACACCACGATCACCGCAACAATGCTGGGACATACCTAATAAATGAAACGAAAATCAATTGTTCGCATTTGAATTTCATCGCTGTCATGTATTGAGCTTTTTCAGATTTGCTTTCGGCATTTGCTTTTCCAGATTTAGCGCAGGAAGATGGCATCGGTGTGACAAACCTATTTAATTCCTGCTCTTCACGAATGTTTCTTGCTTCTTTAGGAACATTTTACAAGTTGATTGAAAGGCGCTTCGATAATGACGTCAGTTTTTTAGGCTTGTGCTATACAGGTACTGGGCTGACACACCTCCTTTGGTATGGATCTCCACTTGCCTGTTTTAAAATTAACTTTAGAAGTCGATTGATTTGGGTCACTGCTGGGCGACAGTTGAGTTGTGTTTATTCTGTGAAGTAAAGGAGAAGATATCGGCGTAGGCTTGAAACTATATTGAAGTGTTTGGCAGCTATAGCAAGCTGACAAAGCAATGCGACGGCATGAAAACGGTAAAGAAAGCAGTATCCTCTTTCAAATTTTTAGTGTGACAGCCGCCACCCATGCAATACAACCAAACACATAGGGCGATGTTCAAAGCTGCAAGCCACCGACGAATATATATGAAAGTCGGGATATTAAAACGTTGAAGCGATTTCGAAATGTATATATACGGAGTCAAACACTTCAAAGTTTGTAGATTATGCTATTTCGCATTCATCGCACGGGTTAAAAAACTGCGCTTCAACCGCTTCAATCAAAATACTTACTGGTTTGACAAAACAGCATTAGTAGTGTTCACTTCTATTACCTGCCAGTAGTGGCAGCGGCTTATGTGCCTCACTTTTTAATTACTCAGAAGAGTGCAGGATTTGTGACGACAGCTTTTCATGACGAATGATACTTTCACGAGTAGACGTTTAATATATAATGAGCCGTCACCTAAACGGAAAGACAGTAGCCGGCGCGAGAATATTTTGCACTCGACGAGATGCAGTGTTCTTTTTTTTGCAATTGAGATAGACGTAATGGAGATAGCTTAGTTCGCTTCATTCTATGTGCTCTCCTCATGTCCTTATTGGGCAAGCAAGCCCCGTCTTCTGGTTCTCAATGCGGTGGCGGCCTAATACGGCAGTTTCATTATGCATTGCATGGTCGACGCAGATTCACACAGCACTGCACAATGCGAAAGTGAAAAAAAAAAAGTTCCCAAGAGTAAAGGGACTGAGTCCGCCACCATGCAGTTCTGCCTCACAGGAAAGCTGCCTCTGTAATGGTGCGGCTCGTAACTCAGCCTAGACGTCAGCGACAGCGTCGCCTTGACGTATTTTACGACAACCGCAAATATACGAAGATGACGCCACCAGCAGTGGCGAGGCGAGAAAAGATTCTGCACATCACAGTCAAACTGTAGTCATCCTACAGCGCACAGTATACAGAACCATATATAAATAGAGCCACCTTTCTGCAGCACTGGCGCCGGGGAATTTGTGGCAACGCACAGCGCTGAGATTTGTTACTCAACTTGGGAGAACGCTGCATTTGCGAGTCGTGAAGAAACTGCCGACGGCCACATGTATGTATACACAAACGCGCTTCCGCATGTAAGCATAACTGTGCATTCCATAATGTACGCGCGTATACACTTCTGTATTCTCTATTCCATCTTCGAAGCGAAGTGCGGGCAGGAATCAAGTAAAGACGGAGAAAGGCGATAGCGATTCTTCTTCCCAGTATACCTTCGCACGTGCAGCTTACCGCGAACGCCACCGCATAAAAACCTCGTCCTTCCCATCTACCAAATGCAGCGACGGTTGGCTCAGAGCCAGAAGAGAGGGAGCGGCCGTCGGTCGATTAAAGACGCTTCCTTCACAGGTGCGTTGTGCTGGTTTACGGCTGTTCGTTTTTTTTAATTCGATCTGTTAACAGATTCTTTTTTTCCCTATTTCTGTGGACGTGCCACCACCTTCCAGATGCTGCAGCAAAGCGTGGCGTACAGTGCAAAATCGAACGTGGATGCTTTCGATTTCCTCGCACTAAGCCAAGCGCCTCTACCGAATGTTGTCATTGTTACTACGCCTAAAGACGTGTCTAACATATCGGGCGGATGTTGGCACTTATCGAGCATTGGGTTAAAAGTTAAAGTAAACAAATTATTGGGTTTTATGTGTCAGAGCCATGATCTAATCGTCAGGTACATCGTAGATGGGAGACCCCGGAAAAAAGAAAATTTGACCACCTGGGTTTCTGTAACGTGCGCCTAAATCTAAGTACACGACCGCTTTTACATTTTGTTCTTGAAATGCGGCCACCGTAGTCAGTTTTGAACCTGCGAGATTGAGCTCAACAAAGCAACGCCATAACCACTAAGCTACCGCGGCAAGTGTTACTTATAGAGTTCTGTACTGTTATCATCATCATCAGCCTATATTTATGTCCACTGCAGGACGAAGGCGTCTCCCTGCGATCTACAATTACCCCTATCTTGCGCTAGCTGATTCCAATTTCGCCTGCAAATTTCCTAACTTCATCACCCCACCCAGTTTTCTGCCGTCCTCGACTCCGCTTCCCTTTACTTGGTATATATTCGGTAACTCTAATGGTCGACCGGTTATCCATCCTACGCATTACATGGCCTGTCCAGCTCCATTTTTTCCTCTTTAATGTCCACTAGAGTATAGGCTATCCCCGTTTGCTCTCTGATTCACACCGCTCTCTTCCTGTCTCTTAACGTTGGGCCTAACATTTTTCGTTCCATCGCTCTTTGTGCGGTCCTTAACTTTACTGTAATATCGGCACACAAATCTGGAGAGCCGCCTATGCGAGTTTTCTAACGGGCGCCGTGGCACACCGGGAATTCCTGGATGTATGAGTAAGAGGCTTGTCTCGAACGCGGCTTGGCTTAAGGTAAGCACAAATAATGCTGTCTTAGAACGAAATGGTAACTTAAAATATGTGTACATTTGTCCGTAATACGTCGCTCGTTACAGTTTTCTCATATTTAATGCAACAATAAAGTGAAGGAAACAGGAACAGACCACTGAAACTGACGAACGGCGAGCGCACACTTTGTAGCTCCGAAAGCGACTGTTTTGTTGCCTATACCATCCCCGGGTTTCGCCTGGGTGGGTCGGTCGCTGGTCGGTCAAGAAGCAGCCGGTACACTTCAAATTAATAAAAATTGACAGTCACTTATTATCTTCAAGTTATCATCAAGTTACCATCTTAAATTAAAACTCCACCTTAATACATCTTGATCCACCTTAATCCAATAAAATCCACCTTAACCCACTTTAATAAACATTAATTCAATTTTGGCAGTGAGCCAGGTTCGACGCCGTGGCTGTTCCCTGTGGAATTTCACAGTGCGAGCCGCAGCAGGTCCAGCGCCGGGAACGTGACGTCATCACTTGGTCACGTGGCTTTTGGTACTATCGGATAATAACAACGGACGGCGGATTTCCCGCTTCATGGGGCATATAATGCTTTCGCATTAAAAGCAACGAAGGAATTAGAAGGCTGTATAAGAGTTGTCACATTGCGTTGCATGTGCGCGCGGGAACGCACGCGCGCACATGCTAGTTTCTTTTGCTGCCAAGCGTGCATGAATGAAATGGTCAAATTTATAGCATCTCATTAACCACTTAACGAAAGCTCCGCTTCACATATAGATTCCGAAATGTTCATTGGATGTGCATAATTTGTTTCTTCCAAATTTAGTCAGCCATTTGGTATGGTCTGCGTTCGATATCATTGCACAAAAACAGCTCGAATTATTCACATAGCTCATGAACAAGTAATTTTACACAAGAACAAAAAATTGGCACCTAATACGCTGTTGTAGTAAAGAATGAACCACTGTGACAGCTCTCGCATGCTGCAATGACCTCTTTTCTAAGACAGTGTGTTCTTTTCTATATGAGGGCTGTATGGCACTGAAGTACAACATGAAATCACGTAAATCTTCCCTCACTATCATCCTCTCGATTACCTAACAGGACGAAAAAAACCTCAATAGAGAACAACTCAAAATACGACAGATTTATTTATTTATTTATTTATTTATTTATTTATTTATTTATTTATTTATTTATTTATTTATTTATTTATTTATTTATTTATTTATTTATTTATTTATTTATTTATTTATTTATTTATTTATTTATTTATTTATTTATTTATATTCGTACATTTAGCTGCGTCCGAAGGAATTGCCGAGAGGAGTGGAGTTGCAAAATATCAGTAAAAATAGTTTGAAAGCGGCGGCGCAAATGATGGCAACAATAGAACAAGCAAAATGGTTGCATTCCTTGCTGGTCTGGGGATGAAAGAAGCAAAACATGGTTTAGTGTGACATGTGGCAACACCCAATTTGAAGTGATCACTGCATCCGAAACGAAATGTGGCTTGGCTCAAGCAGGGGTTCATATTCGTTGATGTTGTATTGTAGTTGAACTTGTATGGTAAAGCTCGTGAAACAGACATAAGCGGGAACAATACCATGCGATGACAGGAAGGTTAACTCAAGATTTGCCTTCAGTGAAGAAACATTGGCAGTGCGGCAAAACTATGAAATCACGAACCGGGAAGCTTGGTTTTCTGGAGCTTCAAAAGCGTTATTTATACAGGCAACAATGAGACCCCAAATAGAAGACGCGTACTCTAATTTAGATCGGACAAGGCACTTGTGAAGTGTAAGCTTAAAGCTGGAAGAAACGGTGGAAGAATTTCCACCTCGCATGCGGTTAGCGTTAATACACACGTAATTTACATGCAAATTATCAGAAACGTCGTGCGTAATATGGAGACCTACATGTTTGCAGAAATACACAGAGGATAGCGCTGTGTTATTTAATGTATGAACGGGATCGTTAAGCATGCTGGAAAGATGACATACCTTCGTTGATTTATATTTAAAAATGTTTAGTTTGATTAACCAAGTGTTATACACCCAATAGGTAATATTTACAATATTTGACTGTATACCTGTGAGTGATCCGGTCAATTTTTAATTACGTGGTACAAAACACAATAACCAGCGAAAGCATAATAGCTGAATTAATGCCATGGGGTGAGTCATCATTGTAAATAAGGTACAATAAATGTCATTAAACAGAGCCTTGTTGAACGCAAGATGTTACACCAGCAGGTAAATTATTTGTAGATACGTATTGAAAACAGTCAAACCAAAAACAAAATGGCTGAGGTTTAACTCTTGTAAACCTAGTTATCACGAGTGTTTCACAATTGCATGCTTCCGCGCTTGGTAAGCTTCTCTATCACGTGCTAATCTGGCCTCCCTTTGCTCCGGTGTTTCAGCAGCCAACTTTGCCTTTGCTTGAGATTTCGCCGCCTGCAGTCTAGCTATATCTAGTGGATGATTGGATTCAGCCTATCGCTTGCGCTGAAGCGCACGAACAGACGGCCCAGCCGGTGCGCCATCCATGGCGAGACTGAGAGACCAAGCGCTGGCGAAGCAGCCGTTAAAGTCTCGCCTAGTCACGTGGTATCGGAGCGGTGAGGCTCCGAGAGAGCGCAGTTGCGACGCCTCACCGCGGCGGATCACGTGGCGTGACGTCACACTTGACACACTTGCAGTGGCTCGCGCTGCGGCGGCTCAAGGTCATTGCGACGCGATGAATGACCTTGCGAGACATGCTATAGCTGAGCTTTCTCTCTAAAAACATTCAATCTAGCCCAGAATGTTAGTGTCAATATTAGGCACGAACATTCTAAGTCGGAGTAATTTTTTAGGCACAGTGTCGAACGCTTTGGCAAAGTTCAAGATAATGGAATCAAAAATAGATTGTTACCTACAGCCTGGAGAAGATCATTATTAGGGCAGTCGAGTCTCTCACGGAAAGTTATTCCTAAAATTATGCAGGTACATGGAAAAGAATGAAATAGATATCAAGAAATGAAACTAAATGCGAGCTTATGGCATGTTCAAGAACTTAACAATGTACACCCATAGAGATATAGGTCGCTAATTAAAAGGATCATGAGTGTTACCTTTTTTGTCCAAGGTGACCAACTTTTTTACTTTCCAGTCAGATGACAAAACTGAACTTAGCAAGAGCTGCGGGAAAATTTCAGCAAGAAATACAGAGGAATAAGCAATGCTACTTTTCAAAACGTCGTGGTAATGTCATCCAGACCTGCTCAAAACAAATTTTCAGATTGTTTATCAGTAATGCGATTCCACCAGCGTTCACATATTTGCATCCCATTCTCCTGAACGAAACCTGAAGTTTGCAGTAACAAGGTATTGAGCAGGTGAACGATACAGATGAACGACAGGGAAAAAACATGGTTCAGTATATGCAGCAGCACTTCTCGTCGAGAAAGGGCCTATATCATTGGCATTGTACAACTGAGTAGAGGAGCACCCCTATTCCGTGGATTATTTGCGGAAATTTACGCAGGTTGCCATTTAGCAGACAGGGCAAATAGAGCTTGTGCACAATAGCACATTTGTATTCAGAATCACCTGAGAGATAGGTGCACCCGCGTTCAGTCGACAAGACTGCTTTCGCACGCGGGGAAAACACCTTTTTTTTTAGAAAACGCCTGAGTTACGCAGTAAACCACGCGGTGCCAAATTTATGGGAAATATACTTTGTGGAGGATATGGACTCATTCATCGAATAACTTTGTTTCTTGTTCTTCTTTTTCCTCTAGTAACAGAAGCGGCCGAAAGCTAGCCCAAAGCGTTCGCAGAAATGCGCTTCCGAGCAGCGCTAAATGTGCCACTGTCACCGCGCGGCTCTTTACTGCAGAGACAAATGAGCTCGACGAAGGTGAGCTACTTGCACGACTAGAAATGGTGACGGGAGCGAAGCTGCCTGTTGACGTAGTGGTACGAAAGATAGCGTGATGTTCCCTTGTCTTCATTCTTGCGTAGCACAAATTTTTTGCACGTCTTTCTTTTCTTTCCTTTTCTCTTTTTTTACAATTACGCTGTCGCATGCAGTGTCAACCGTAAAAGGGGAACGAAGAAAACGAGCAGGACATTTCCTACCTAATTAAAAACCGACCTAATCTTCGCCAACTCATTCCTTGCGACATTATTGCAAAAATCACGGAACCTGCTGTGGTACTCTAACATTGCCGCACGAGTAAATCTTGCTGCTCTGTCGCATGTGCAAACCCAGTTAAATGAATGAACACAATGAATAGTTCGCAAATGAGCAAGTTCTTTTGTGCTCATGTTCTCCGCTTCTTTCCGTAACACTTTAGCGTTCCCCTTCGCACAAAAGAAAACAATGCAAATCAGAGCGACGGCAAGGCTCCCAAATGCGTCCAGCATTGTGTCCCGAGATAGTCGCAGACGCCTAGGTAAACACAAGCAATTGCGCCAGCCATAGCATATACCGGCGCGACTCACCAGAAGGTTCAGCCGTGACCCGAGTGCAGAACGGATAAAAAACAAGAGTCTACCGAGACGACAACGTCGGTACACAAACAACAGGTACACTCGGCACGTTTACACGTGTGTGTGTGTGTCTCTGTAAACGTTAGTGGGGTGAAAGGGTTGCGAAGCGAGCGAAGGTGAGCCCGTGTTTAAAGTGCAGGTAAGAAATGCGAAACAAATAGCGAACATGAGAGCAAAAGAATGAAGTACTGAGAGAAATACAGAAGAGCGAGGAAGGCTAGGTGAGGTCTAGTCATGGTAAAAGGCTGGCGGTAAAAGTGTTTCTCCAAAAGATCGGCTTTGGGAGGGGGAAGGGGGGGGGGGTGTAGCGTTTTCTCGCTTAGGGAGAACAACTTTCGCACGCGCGCACGCGCAAACAGAGGAGAAGCAGAACGTCTTCTTGCGAAACACAGCCACCCGACGAAATGATGAGAAAAGCAAGAAGAACTAAAAAGACAGCCAGAAGTACAAGACTGAGAAGAGAGAAAAATGCGAACGGCGAACCAATATCTTAACGGCTGTTCCTCTGCGAAGAAGAAACGTGAGTCCTTTAGAACAGGGGAAGACTAGGAAAAATAGTTTCGCATTTCATTTGCTCGAATCGAAATGGGAATTGTGAGGGCTTGCACACGATTTCACAGAACAGTCAGAAGGAATCTTCGAGGTGATGGGGCCAGAAGAGGGTGGGAGGGTGTATTTTATTGTATCTCGGTCTTGGTAATAGCACTGGCTTTAAATTTCAAACGCCGTAAAAGCAAGAACAAGAAATGCAGACTAGCTAACAATGACAGAGCGGGACACGTGAAAGCGAATGCATTCTATAATCGCATTGAAATGGGGACATCTTGAATTTACTATCTAAAAGATCAAACGTTGCACTCCGGTCGATAGCGTTAATCTACCTTGCAGGTACGCTTGCGAAACTGACAGCTCATTCAGAGTAACTCGATTAGCATCAACAAGTAGACAGTTTCAGCGAAAGTATAAAAAATTTGGGGTTACCGACCATTTCAGGTTATGCACCTGGGGGGGGGGGGGGGGGGGGGGATGCATTTATTTCAACTGTGTGCGTAGAAATGCAATACAAGATGCGCAAGATAACAATCCATGCAACTGCGATGCAGCTTGCGAGAAGCTTATTTTATATGTTCACGAGTTATTAACTTACTTATCGCTGTTTATCAGTGTTTAGGCGAGTTTATGAGCAACCGTTATTCTCACTTCACAACGTACTTTCCGACGCTAAATAAAAACACTTTTATGCAGCCCATTTTCCGTCGTCATAAACCATTATTTAAGCGGCAAGGTCAACTTCCAGGCGGCATCCCACCCCTAATATACTGTCACGGCCCTAAAGCTTTCGATTCATACGCGAAAAATTGGGCGCGTCCCTGCGTGCGAGGTTTTCCTTTGCGATCTCGGCAAAGTTGGCGTCCACTCACATATGTTCTTTTGTGAGGAAAAACGCACTACAGTGATACCTTTCGCGTCGAAGGCAAAAAGAAAAGAAACAGTAGTGCATTCAGAGTTGATAGTTCGGCGTGCCAGACTTCACATACCGAACGCAACTGCAAACATCCGGGCAATGCGATATTTATCCGACAAGTGGGACGCGCTGGCAGCGCGGAGAGACAGCACGTGGGAAAACGGGCATTGCTATCGCCTGTAACAGGTGTATGGCGAGTAATAGCAAGGCGCCTAGAAAATAACGCTTCGCAGGAATGCTGAGTTCTCGTTGCCCGATGTAAAAGCAGCTATACCCTTAGCATTCGGTTTGCGAAAATGTCGACAACTCAAAATCCTGGGAACGTGTAGACTATGAATTCCAGAACGCATACGTGCTCTTCTCCGCGTCACCCACTTCGAATGCTTAAATATTCCCGTCACGCCGAGTTTTGTACACGGACGCAGGCGCCAGTTCTTCGGTTGCAGAAAGTACGAACAGGTACAGGCAGACAAAGTCAACTGCCGAAGCTCAGCGTTGGTGTTGTGTGCAGACACAAGGCTACAACCCAACGAACAGAAAAAAAAGCAAGAAAACAAAAAAGCAAAAAAAAACGCATTTCCCGATGATTTTTTCGTGCTTACCCTCTCTCCAGTCCAGTGCCTCTTTTATGCTATTTTCTTGCGAGAAGGACGTGACGAAACGTGGGATGCATGGGAAGGTCTCGGTCTGCAAGGCATACAGACACAATCGTGTGGGCGTCCCTCATATCCGCGCATCCACCTCCGCTTGTTCTCCGGACAGCAATCTGTGCTGGCCAGCAACGCTACAACAACTCTGCCGTTCAGCATTCGGTGACGGTAAAAGTGAAACCAAGTTGGGAGAAAGAAAGCGCACAAAGCTGTGCAGGAAATAAACCGGAAGAAACAAAATAAGAGTGGCGGTTACACTAATGCCTTCCCGTATACCATGATATTGCGCAGTAGCGTTTGCAGTGCTTTCGTATGGTGTTATGGGTCATTTGATGATTTTATTTTGTAAGTAAGCAGGAAGGAAAACCTACGGTAAACTGCTGTAGAAACCTAACCCATGGTAGTCTTTCTAACGCCGTGTAGGCGGAAACCTAACCTACAGTATGCTTTCCGCTAACCTTTTCATGGCTTGTCTGATGCAATTCAATGCTGCTACATATGAGAGCGGTAGCTTTCAGGTAACAATGCTTTCCTTTGAAGTGAAGGAAATTGAAGTTGACTCAAATTTGAAGACCCCGTTGAGTGCCTTGTTTTAGTAATTTGTCATTAGAAACGATGTCTACTGCTTCTTCTTGCTAGCATTTGCCACACAACCTAAAATATAAACCTAGAATCAGCAGTTGCGGGTGTTTCGAGAACGCCACAACGGTTGTGTTATAGTATATACGTATATGTTTCACAACCTGCGAGGCTTGGGTGCTCCTACAGAAGGCGTAGGCGTAGATAGTACAAAGAACAAGCGAAACTGATCTGAGAGAAGTGATCAATCATAGCCGAACAAGGAATGTCTCTACAAGGGAACTTGACGAATGCAAGTCCTGTTGGTGGAAAACATTTGCTGCAGAGACCACTGTTCCCTGTTAGAGACCACTGTGCCTTGTTAGTGTGAGATATGTCGTCGTACAAAGCAAATGCTTAGAGGCCGCCCTATACCCTATTGTGCTTTGCTCTAGAAAAGCATCGGGAGTGGGAAGTATTGAAGTACATGGATGAAGACTGGAAGAAGAGCCATTTGCATTTATTAAAAAAAGTCCGGACAGCTGAGATTCGGCGCAGTGACGGATAAAAAGTTAACTACCCCCATTTTCTCGCGTCCAAGCTGAGCTAGCACGCGGAATATCCGGGGAGTAGATAATCACGACGACAGCACCATCGCTTGAACCAGCGTTCATTATTATTAGATTGACGCCATTCGTGAGAGAGGGGCCCGCGTCAACTCCTGCTTGCCAGCCCTTCTTTAGTTGACGTCAAAATTAAAAAGTGTCAGACGTACGTACCTGTCTTATACGGTATCCCATACCCACCTGTAAGGACGAACATTGGGGGGAGTGAGAAGAGAAGGATCACGGTAATGAAATACCGGTAACGTATATCAGCCTTTCAGCGAAAGCGGCCCGACAAAAACGCCAGCGTCAGTTACAGCTGCTGCCGGCGTACCCATTCGTTCTCTTCGTACATTTTTGCAGCTAGTAGCACCGTCAAACTGCAGAACCTGCTTTCATCCAATATCCAACATACACCTTTCCACCTTCGTATCGTTCGGCCCTCAAGTCCTCACCGCACAATGTCAAAGAAAATGGTTTTCTGCTGTTCAGGTGAATTTAAGCTGTGGGCTTTTAATAGCTTTCTGTGTGCCAAAGCGAAATAACAATAATAATAATAAAAGAAAATAGAAATAAATACACTGTTGTTGTTGAATCCGCTGCTCAAAATACTCGCGTCTCCACAGCGGCGAAGAAAAACAATGAAGGTGACAAAGAAGGCTAGGAATATAAGATATTGCCGACTTTACGCCTTCATCTTTAGGACCTATTGTTGACGATGCGCATGACTACATTGTTTTACTAAAAGCCATGAGTTGCAGAAATCAAGGTAGTGTAATTTGTTGCTGAAAATATAGTTCAGGCGTCCACATGCATGCCACTACGGGCTGGTCAAGCAAAATTTTCTTCTTTAGAAAGTTTAGGATCGCTAAATGCATGTCTGGGTGGCATTTAAGGATGCACCGAAGAGAAAATATTATGCCAGATTTGATTGATATATTTATTCGCCTAGAAGTCTAGCATTGTTTCGGCGGGCCATTATATGACGTTGTTGCGTAGAAAATTGCCACCGCAGTCCCGTTGCTGCTCCATCAATTTGAATCGGCCGTGCCAAAACGGACGAGTTGACGTAATCCCCACGTGACCTCCCTGTCTGCCACTCACTGTGAATCAGCCTGTGCTGGCGTAACATGAGAGAAACCATAGTCCAAAATAGGTCACGCCAGTGCGATTTTCCGTGTCCGTCGTTTTCTCGCTTACAAAAAAGTTCTATACCCTCGCTACTAATGACGAATTCGTTAGTACAAAAGCCTAATCTTTCAATTTAGCTTCATAATTATACAACTTTATATTTTCCTTCAGTGCCCCTTTAGGCGTCGATCATTGCCGTATTATGATTTTGTCCAAACAAGGACACCGAAGTTACCTAAAGGCATGGCTTTTTGGGCTAGTTGGTTAGATTCATCACAGGGGGTCATAGCGCTAGAAGACAGGGCGCTGGACCTGTTCTATCGTTCTTGTCCGTGTCTTCTAGCGCTCTGACCCCCTCTGATGTACCTAAAGGCTGCTTCCAAAGACTGCTTCCAGCCTATCACACCTACAGTGGTGCAAGACCTGACGCTGAAGAGGCTCCCTATAAGGTTATACGGTAACGCAGGTGCTGCAAAAATGGACAACGCCAAGAACGTCGCTACAATGTGTACACGTGTCCGCCTGGGGTGTTTTCCGCTGCTAAAAATGACAACTCCGGGGCGTTAAGGTTGCAGGAAAAAACACGTATTAGTCACATGCGTAGGTTCCACATAATAAATTAGAAACGCTTGCTTGCACGAAGTTGCATGGCGTGCTCGGTAGCACATAAGGATTACTGTGACACCAATACGTGATGTCGCCGAGATACTTCTAAGAAAGAACCTGCAAACCCGTTTGCAATTCTGTGCACATTGGATGAAGATGCTGCACCGTAGCGCGAAAGGCACGGGTCAATATTGTGGCAAAACAGCAGAGACGTTGCGCCTCGTTTACGTTCCACCTACTTCTTATGTCTTGAGTTTGTCGCTACAGGATATCGTCTTCACTCACTACCAGCTAGCCCAATTTTATATGCTGCTAAGCGCAATGGATGCACACCCACTCCTCCTCTCCTCACAATCTCTAGATAGCAAAAAAAAAGAGAAAATATTAGGGAAAGTTCAAGTACTTTTATCTAGCGGCACATTAAACGAGGTAGTGGCTCGAATTCCTTAGTATCAGACAGAACAGACAGATACCGGCGTTTTACAATGTTGGCCCGTTAAAGGGCTGCCTCGGTGGAACGCACGTGGTGTGTTGCATCCCGACGAGGAAACGGAGAGACACGTTCCCGGTCTTATACCTCTCCTATCGTCACCTTCCCTCTATGCTTCCCTGCATCGCCGGGAAGCCACGCAAAGCAACCAGCGATGCGTGCGAAAATCTCGGTCCGAGGCACGCAGGCACGATTGCGTGAGCTGGGTGGCTTCCACACCTGCACTTCTTCCGACCAGGAATGTATGCCGCTATCCAGCGAGTCACATCGATAAAAAAAGGAGCAAGGCCCCGTGGAAACGAGTGTTGAAAGCACCGAGAAAACTGTGAGGCGGAAAGGGCGTGGGGTAGGTGTATATTGAGAGAGAGAGAGAGATAGAGAGAGACGAGAACGAGAGCCGCTATAAGCGTGGCGTCGGAAGGTAGCGCAGAACATTGGCATTAACAGCAGCATGGCGAAATGGAAGTAGAGCTTGCCAACCGAAAAGTGAACGACTGGGATGTAGATAAAGAGCAACAAAATGCGCTTTGCCGGACAGAGAAAATGTTTGGTCTGCAGATCAAGAGAAAGAAATTGGTGAAATAAAGAATGTGTGAAAAGAAAGGGAAGAATGTGATGTTCACTGTAACCCGCTTTACACTCTTAAGGATCCATAAGGGTGCAAATCGGCCTGTAACAAACTTTCTTACACCCGTAAAGGGTGTAAGGGTGCAAGTTATAGTCAGGAAGCTCCCTAAAGGGTGCAAATCGATTTACAGTGTAAGAAAAGGTTTAAGATAAGAGTCTCAAATTAAATATTCGCACAGGGGTGCAGCATGGAGAGAAAGAAATCCCACCTTTTTTCAATGTAGATGAGTTGGGCATATACCCGATTTTCCAAGTGAGTCGAGCCTTGCAGTTAGCGTGGAAAAGTTCTTCTGACAAACGCGGATGGAATAACTCAGGCTCACACACTCACCTTATTTCCAAGATCTAGCCTCTGCCGACGTTTTTCTGTTTTCCAAAGTGCCACTCTAGGGACAGCATTTCACGACTATTCAGGGAACGAAGAAATTCGTGTTGGCACAACTCAAAGGCATTCCAAACAATGACAAAGCAAGTTTTAGAGACCTTGTGCAGCCCGAAAAGCTGTAATTGAATATAAGGAATACTACTTTGGCAAATCCTTAGCACTCACTCACAATCCTGCACTGAATTCGTTCTTATAGGCACAAGTATCAGCCCTGGAATTTTTTTTTTTTTTTTTTTGGGGGGGGGGGGGGGGGTCAAACGTCGCATGATGTGATGTAAGCCTTGCGCATTATTACCACAGATCCTCAGTCAAATTATTTCTCTCTCAGCCACTTCGTCCGATGCTACAGCAGAGAAGTATACTCCGGCTGGAGAGTCCAGTGGTGGCGTCAACGATGACTGCCTGTCGCGCTATGATCGGCTGACGCCACGCTCTGCAGCGCATTCATAAATGCGGTGGTTCGACTGTGACACCGAGGAGATGCGCGACACGTACATAAAACAACTTTTTCACTCGAAGACTTCGATGCGAACTGAGCGGCGAAAAAGTAACGACGCGATAAAATGCATATCTGACTGTCTCTCGTTTCGCTCTGAGCCCGTCCAACTTGGTCCGGTTTGCCCTGCTTACACATCTCTCACACGCTCCCTCATTGAAGTTTATATTTCTCCGGAATATATAAAGATGTGTCACGTGGTTGTTTTCGTAAATACTAGTTTAAATCCTGAATAATCCATAATGTATGGTGCCGCAGAACGGGGGAAAAATCTTTGAGACTTTATACGATATGCAGCAGGTACGCCCCGCAATAACCGACAGTCTTTCAGTTTTACTTTCCTTGTCTATGCCGTTTAATTTGATGCGGTGATAGAAAAGGTCCCATTGAGGACTAAAATTCAATCGTAAGGCCGATGGGAAAAGCCTCTTTTAACTGGCAGGCATCGCTGCTAACTACTGCGTCATCGTCTGTCACTTGTTACTATAGTCGCAGCTGAAGTAAAACACAACTGTGGTAGCAACCGTACGCAGTACTTGATTGTTCGTTGTCTGACTGCACATTCTGAAAAAAATTGGCGTTCCAGTTAATTTTGTGCTTCAATGCAAAAAGCGCCGTTTACTTACGAACCTAACTGGAACGCCAATGCATTTCTCCGCAAAGTTCGGGAATTATTATCTCGAAACTGGTGTCATCCCGAGAATTTGTTCCGAGTGGATCCGCCTTGCGAACTCCACGGCTACAATTTGTAAATTGCAATATGGGCCATCAGGTAATTCGTTAAAAACTTAATTAGTGAATTTCTGTTAATTATTCGATTATGCATTTCAATTTCTTGTGCAAGTAATGTCCGCCTCTTCGAGTAGACCAGCTCATGAACTGGAATTGTGCTATCTGCCACAGGCAACCTTTAAGAATTTTTGAAAGTGTTCGCTGAAACACCCTCTATATATACTTACCCTAATAATTGCCGTCACATGATGATTGAGACGGATGTACTACGAGGACATGCGGTGCTCGCAACCATGGATGGCGCTAGCAATACGTGGTTTCTCGCATCACTGCTGCCGCTGAATGAAAAAAATCCTGCGCTTGTGTAGTTCCAACCCTGCTCAAATCCTGCGCTTGACGTAGCTCCAATCCTGCTCAAGTTCTGCGCCTGTGTAGTTCAAATCCAGCGTTAATGCAGCTCCACTAACGTGAAACCTGGGAAAGTGCGAAGCAGTGATGCGCCGGTGTTTCCCTTATGGTAACTCACCGTTGATTTGAACTACAGAAGCGCAGGATTTGAGCAGGATTGGAACTGCATTAAGCGCTGGATTCAAATTATGCGCTTGTGTAGTTCAAATTTAGTGCTAATGCAGCTCCACTAACGTGGAATATGGGGAAGTGCGAAGCAGTGATGCGTCGGTGTTTCCCTTATATTATTCTTGTGCTATTCACAAGTGAGGAGGAATCAAACGCTTGTGGGGTGGTGGCGCCCTCTATTGCGCTACGCTGGTACCAGAATTGCGTTTCGGAAGCGATTTTCACGAGTTTCTGCTAATTCACGCATATCCCTGGCTCATATACCCGCATATACAACGCGGGTATGTGCCACGCGTGATTTTGTTATTGTTAATTGTGACGTAATTGACGCGCATGTGATGTTATTGATGTCATGACCTATCAGTAATGTTAGTCATGCGTTTGTACACTGCCATGCCAATTTAGGTATATACCAAGTGAACGAGACGCGAGTTTTAGGCAGATCTTGTTTTTGTGCGTGACCACGACGACATGACATCACATTAGTCGCCGACAGCCCGGGCTCCTAAAGAGCTTCGCCCTTAAATAAACAAAACAATGAGGCATGCTTTGACGTGGAAGGGACCGACGTGGTCTGCGTATTGGCGCCCGGACGCTGGATTCAAATGGGGCACTCAGGGCGATCACAATACGGAAGAAGAGCCATACGTGGCAACAACATCGGCTCCGAATGTTCTTGAGATCTTTGTATATGCTCCGATATGAAAAGCGTGAACGATCCAGCTAGGCGCGTCAGCACATGTCAGTTTTCATACAGCTAGGTGCGCCTATATGTTGAAGGTAGATTCCACAGGCGTCACATTCCGTTACATTCCACAGGCGTCAGCGTCAGCGTTCCGTGAACTACACGGCTGCACACTGTTAAGAGCTCGTATGGTAAACGAGGGTTTGCTAGTTCAAACCTCATTCCGGAAGCAACTTCTTTTTGCTTACATCACCACTGGAAGGATTAAACAGCTCTTGTGAGCAACACAGACTCACCCACTTATAACAGTAGTTGATATAGCTTATTCAACATTCACACCATTTTTTGTTACATATATCAATGTGTTGTAGGTTTTTGCCACTTTATATAATGCAGTCTTTCGAGTGCCTCGAACATCCGCTTAAATTTCTTAAACGTTAAATTACGCTGTGCCAAATTACGGCTTCCAATAAACTGCCTAGCATAAGAGTCCAGTCATAATTCGACATTGCTAAGCTTTATGTGACGTATGGCATAGAATGAAGCAGGTTTGTCTAGCATGGATGGCACTGCGTAATATAATTGTGAAGTACTTCAAACGCTCACTCCTGTCAATCAGCTACTGCAAGGATTTTACTAGCCACCAGTAGAAGTCAGCGTAACAAGTACATGTTACTAAAGCCGACATACCTTTTTTTCCTAGCAATAATTTCTTGCAATACGTAATTCGTTCAAGTGTGTTTTCTTGACCCACTTGAACTTATTCACGCGTAACTTGACATTCCAATGGACCGCGCGTACCCATCCAGGGCGTTGCTTCAAAGCAAGGCTCCCTTTGATGTTGGAGTCGCGCTTTCGCCTCAACGAAAAGGCTCCCTTGACGGAAATCATAACGTCGTTAGCGTTCGCTTACTTCCATCTCGAGCCGCATATCTTCGCTGGAGAGATGGAGACACTTCGAGGGAACCACTCGGTGAAGTTCTTGCTCGCTCACCGCGCTTGAGTCGATAAAGGAGTCGAGTGCCAAGCTAAGAAAACAACTTTGAACGACGAACGCCGGCTTGCGAAATTTCTTCCCCATTTATCTCTCGCTCACCTCTGTCCTTCCACTCTCAACCCCGAACTATCTGAAATTTCCGTGTCCCACCTTTTTCTCCGGTGACGCAGTCGAGCTCTAACATATGTCGAGACTGAGGTGCCACAGTACCTAACAGTTGCGAACGATGTGACACTATCACAAATACGGCCGGCGAGTCTAAAGCGAAGATCAGACATCACCTCATGCATCAACAAATTTCGCTTGTTCGTTATACTATTAGTTTATAAATTGTTCGTGAAGCAATTGTCTGCACTGAGCACTGTGCTTCAGAACATTTCACGTAACATTACTTATTATCGATGGTGTGTTATTGGTTTATTTTATCTGATGAACAATAAGGCAGCATTCATTGATGTCTCAGTAAAGATCTGTACAAGTGTTCGGTATCGTAGAGGAGAAAAATAATGCCTAAGACAACAGTGTTCATTCTAATTATTTTCCTATATTAGTGCGAATGCAACTTATCAGGCCGCGACTCTTCGATACGTTTGAAAGCTCCCACGTTATCTTGACAGGACCCCCCTTGTACTACTCAAGTAACTCCAGGGCCAGCAAATATTTCCAAGAAACTACCGTTCAACGCTGACTTGTCACGTAAACGACGGTTACTTTACTGTGCTAATGCAAGCACAAAACGTCGACACTGCATTGCGGTCATCCAAACTCGATGCTCTTTGTGCTTTTAAACTAAGCGTTGCTGCATACGCAGGTCCCAGCTTCGGGTGACCTGCAGCCTGCAGCAGCTGCTGCAGACGACGACTATGATGATGATAATGTTTAATTGTATCCACTTAGAATCGGAGCGACGACCAATAGTCAGTTAGCCTGTGTGAACCATTTACATATTTTTTTAATGTTCTAATCTAGCACATATATCTCCTTTGTCTCGTAACGTTATCCATGCTTGTACCAATACTCTAAACATATCTTGCTTATGTCGACCACTGAGCAGTTAACGCTTCCATCAGCTTTGAACATCAGTGCACCTGAAACATGGAAAAGTCTAGAGGTGTTATGGTCCTCCCTAAGATGCGCGCTAGCTGTTCGTAGCGCTATCTATTACCAATGATATCATGTAAGACATATCCGCTCAAAGAGCCCTCAGCGAGTTAGATCGAATACATGTCGCCCAAGACCCCAGGTACTATTAGTTATGCGACATCATTGGTTAAGGACACTGCTTATATTTCTCATAGTTTCCGATGTCGAAGATTTATTCAACAACACAAGTACGCTTTCGTTTGCGTAATGCGGTCGTGGCGTAGTGCTTAGAAAGCTAGAGAGAGAGACAGAAGAAAGGGGAAAGGCAGGCAGGTTAACCAGATGGGAAGATCCGGTTTGCTACCCTACGCTGGGGAGAGAGGGGAGGGGGAGGCAAACTGACAGCATAGCTATAGGTGAATGCTGTACCCATTGGTCCGCTTCCTGCTATCATGCCCGGACATCCTTTTCCTTACATTAGTTAGGGTCGTTCGTGAACAAATGTCCGACAAACGAACGAAGACGACTGGCCTGTTTCTTGGTTCATAACTACTGTACGCACTAAAACACTGACGTGTGTTGCCTACTTCTGAATATACCGAAAGCAATGCGCTCGGGGCTACTCGCTGAACCCCAATTTTCCTTTTTTTCCCCTCGGTTTTGACGTAAGGTAAGGACACGGTCAGCAGAATGGTATTTATATAGGGTCACACCGCAAAGAAGCACAGGACATTGTAATATTCTCTGCTATGAATTTCTTGATACCAAGGCTCTGCACTGTGGCCGTCACGCGCATGTTTACATTTATATATACCGGGTGCTCAAAATTAACCTTCACTGAATTTTTCAATATCACCGGTGGCAGGTAGCATGATTCTTATCGTTGCGCTGGGTTATTCGAAGAGGCCGACATTAGTAGCACGATAAATTGAAACACATGTTCAACTAATTAAAAAAATTGACTAATGCACTTCTTAGTTATGTACTTTACGACACGTACAGCAATTTAAGAACTGTAGCCGGTGAGTTTGCAAGACGCATCCACTTGAAATCAATTTTCAGGAACCTGGGCCCTTTGGACCCAGGATCCTTTTAATAACGACACAGCAGACGGGAGACTTTTACAGGCAACATAGACTATGCACAGACAGGCTAACACAATACAGACTATTTACAAGCACGCGGACTAGAGTTCTGAAGACGTTTGTCCTTCTATATACGTGCCATCACTCATGCATCACGACTCGCCGGTTGCGTCATCGTTGCGGTGCCCATGATGGTTGTTGTTGCGTAGTGCGTCGCTGCGTCGTTTAACACTTGAGGACAGCCAGTGTGTTGCTTGCGACGGCAGCGTCTTACGCTGTCACCACCACGCCGCACCTTGTCGTGACGTGGAAGCAGGGGAAACCGCAGGCCGGTAGAGCACCAGCCACTGTGGTAACTGGCTAGCAACTCCAGGCCTGTAAGGCCTCGGCCGCTAGAACGTCGTCGGGCTCAGTCGGCAGACAGGTAGCTCAGGCGTCCCGGTTCCCAGCAGGAAACACTGCACCAGGCCGCTAGTGGGCAGGAGAGCGGAGTCACGAGCGGGATCTCCACCCAGGTCCGCAGGTAGCAGGACACCAGGTCGCCAGTCGTCGGGCTTGGTCGGCAGGGAGGTAGTTCATGCGCCTCGACTCCCAGCACGAAGCACTGTACCAGGCCGCTATGACAGCAGGCCGCTGGTGCGCAGGAGAGCCCAGCCACGAGCGAGATCTCCACCCAGGTCTGCAGGTAGCAGGACACCGGTCGCCACCGGTGTCCTGCAAACCGCAGTTCTGCTAGCTGCCGTTCCAGACTTCCGCTCGCTCTCACGCTCTGCGCGCTCAGCCCACCGCATCTTTGTCCGTGGCACGTGGTCTCCTTCTTCCAATATCGTCATCAGTAATTTTCCTTGTGATAATGATTGTGTTGTTGCCACAACACAATCATTACTCCAAGCTGGTATGTCAGGCACTTTGTCCCGTCATGGTATACACGCCACTGTCCACATCATCGCATATATGGCCTTGTACTTGTACTTGCGCAAGTATACTTGTACCTTGTACCTTGTACCTTGTACTTGTATTTGTATGACCTTGTACTTGCACTTGTACCTCCTTTCTTTGTTGAGATGCCTGGCGGGCGCCCAAGTGACATATCTTCATTTTCTATTTTCTCTCTGTATCTTGCACAGATTGTGAGTGCCATTTTGAAAGCTATTGGTCACCAACGCAGGTAAGGAGAAGACAATGGGGTGTCTAATATGTCGGACTTGCTTCCACAAAAAGAACGTCACAGAGGCAGTATTTTATTTCGCATCAGTTTGTCAACGTTCCTAGTTGGTGCTCTTGAGAAAGCACACTCAAAACTAATTAAATCATCAGGTCCACAATGCACGACTGACAGGAAATGCAACCGATGAGCGGAAAACCATGAAAAAGAAGACAGGTTGAACCCCTCAAGCGAAAAATAAAATGATACATCTGTGACGAACGCGAAGAAGCTAACGAAGGCGTGGAAGTATGCTATTTGATTACTAGTTATAAGCAGTACGAGGATTCTTCAGATGGCGTCGAATAAGAAAAGCTGCTCGTCGTGAAATGTCCGCACCGTAAACAGTCGAAGTCGGTAATTGCCAATCACTTGGTACGTAACTCAGTGCTTGCTATGTATTGTTTGCATTAAACTCAGGGCATTCGCGGCCACAATACCGAATAAATAAACATAAGACACCTTTCCTAGTGACCTGTTGGTGTGTTGTTTGTCTTCATTACCCATGGCTTAAAACAGAACCAAGAATAGCTGGCTATCCAGCATACTTATGACTTCATTGATTAAAACAAACTAAAGACGCACTCGACGATTAGCCTACAAGAAGTAAGAACCCCAGCGCATTAGTCGCTGAATGAACGGGATCTAAGGTACGCATAGGAGTGAACTTGTACTATAAGCAGTAGGTCGCCATGTGATGACAGTATTTTGACACACCAGCGCCCCTTCTAGATTACGCACAACAAACGCTCTGCGGGGCCACAGTTACAGCTACTACATGTTGTCATGTGAGCAAACATCATTCGGAGCGTGATAGTTCATGCGGTTGATGTTGCAACATTTATCAAGGCTGAGCGAGTACATTTTGCGCATGAGCTGTGAATCGCGTGTATTGAATCAAGGACGCGCGCATCGCTAAAGTGTTCGTGTCTCCAGGGATGAAAAAAAAACGACAAAAGTAAAAACGTTCCTGGTAGTTTATTTTTTTTTTCAATACGAAGGTGTCAGAACGGAGGGTTTCTGTCAACAAAGGCAATACTGTAAACAAAACTGCTATTTCCAAACAAATCATTATTTTAGGCCCCATTCGTCGACTCTAAACGTTCTTGGATGTTACACAACGCTGACTATATGGATGAAAAGGCGTTAAAGTTTCGTAATGAGCTTATGGACCGAGTCATCGGTTAAGAAAGTTAACAAAAAAGAAAAGAAACAAACACAAACAGAAAGCAAAAAGGGACAATGTGGGACCTGCATATTTTCTTGCCTTCTTTCTGACTATTTTGCATCTAGCTGCCATTGGAATTATGAAAGTATCTTTATCCTTATCACGCACGTCTTAGGCGTAGCCATTCAACACAGTATGCTAAACAAAACCACAAAAAAATTACAATGAAATATGCATCTCAGTTTAATTGTTGTATGAGTGACACTGTACATTATAAAATTTCATCACTTCGTTCTCCCTTACCTTGAACTTCCGCGAATACGACGCAATACGAGATGCAAGAAAATAATCTATGTATTGACATGGGGTGTCCATTAACAAAATCCACACAGGTCTCATTTAAACGATAGGATATGTATCACGGCGTGAATTATAGTTCGTGTGTTGGTTTCGCATGCAGAACCACATTCCCACGTTTCTGATACTTCCGAAAACTTGTGCGACTATGGCTTTCTCCTTGGACTTAGGAGAGTCCATAGATACAGAGTGCTACTATATGCGTCTGGTGCTTAACTTCAGACCACCGACTTTAGGAGAACTGTAAATTATTATATCCACACACATTATCATAAAACAAACGAAACGAATAGGGTGGGACAAAAAAAAAAGAAAGTTGGCTTCCTCAGATGAATAAGCAGAATCCGCGAAACATCACTGATCATGAAAGTTCGCAGAGACGCAGCAGTAAACGACCTAGTAGCCAGAAGCGGCATAGCAGCCGCAATATATCTAAGGCAGGCGGATCGCAACTGCAGGGCCTCACACAAAAGGGCACGGAAAGAAAGACACACGAAATATGCCGGACGTCACGGCATTCTTGAGCTCCCCGGTGCTAAATCTCCTTGCCCTCCCCAAGGGCGCACGGGAGACGGGACGGAGAAATTCAATAGCTGCCCGTTCCAAATGATTCATGGGCAAGCCGCCGGGAAAATTAGGGCAATTCATCTTTGCGACATCACGTCTTCTTCCCGAGGATCCCTTGGCTCCCTCTGTTCTCTCCCTCACGGAGAGGGATGTTATCATCGTGCCCCTCCCAGCTTCCACTCTGCAGACGTGGTCTCCCCACAGAGTCATATCCTCCCTGGTATCTCCTAGATCCCTTCAACTACTTCCCTCTTTTCACTCCCGCCCTTAGTAGGCTTTATTTTTCAACGTTTTCTCAGCTCCTATCAATCCGAACCGCCCTCTTCCACTCCAAAATGTACCATCTCCCGTTCTCGATATCTGTATCCTGTCTTCCCGCATTATATTGCGTTTGTCTTCTACTTGTTAGGACACCCTAAGTTTTGTCACCTCTAACTCGTTCTGTGCCTTTCGGTACCCTTTTCTCCCTCACCGAACTGAACACTTACTTAGTCTTTCCTTTTTGTGAGCCATATTCCTCTCCCGCTTTCCCTAACAGACACTCCTTTCAATGCCTCTCGCTCCCCAGCTCCCCTTCACTCATGATATTTAGCGCGTGGCCGCGACTGCCCTTCCACAGCCATCCTGCTCGTCTGGCAGCATCCCTCATTGGAGGCGCCCTTTCTCTACGAGTCTCGAGATGGCCATCTTGGGCTCGGCTGCTTGAATCAAATACGGCCATCTGTTTGGGAGCAGGGCTTTCGTCGCGACAGATGACGACATCCTTCCCTCGCCGCTCACGCAGCCGTCAGCGGCTCCACGATGCTGAGGCGCCATTGATTCCCTGTCCGAGATCTCCCCTCGCCTTCTCCTACCTTCTCGTTTTCTTACCCTTGTTCATGTTGCGCTAATTGCTTTCGCATGTCTCAAAGTTTTCTCCCGCCTCCCCTTCTTTTTTTTTCTTTATCCTCGTTTTCTGTTGCCTCCTGTGCCAAAGATATGTCCAAACTTTCCTCGAGACCTTGACTACACGGGGATAACAGAAGCTGATTGAATGAATAGTGTCAATAAAGACATATAGGCAAAAGTTGCAGTTTAAACGTCAAGCTCAATGGTAAATAAAGACGTGGGTGTCCAGACAAAAAAAAATGTAAATAAAGAAAGAGAAATGTTCTCTGTTGCCTGTTTACGATATGAGATTCTTTGAAAGTATCTGAGCAAACAAGCTGTCACGGACTCTGCTCAACCAGGTTTTAGAAGTGGGCCATGTAAATTTCAATGTAGTTTTTCATTATTATTTTCGTTTCAGAAGCTATTTACTCTATGTGTGACCTGGATTCTGCTCAACCAGCGTTTAGAAGTGCACCGTGTAAATTTCAATATAGCTTTCCATTATTATTAGTTTTTTTTTTTTTTTACTTCAAGGGCTATATTCACTATGTGACCTTAGACGATACTGAATTACTATCGGCGGCGCTGTTTTCACCTACGTCCTATAGAGTAAAAAATGAATCACTTACAAGCAAATCAGTAGAAAAGAAGACCGTCATGCAGCACGCAGCAACGCGTCCCCATGGTAACCAAACATTTGGGTCTTATTTGCTACTGACACCTATACTATCCATGGCTAAACGAGAAATTGGAAATTAATTCAACGGGGAACGCTGCCGCCTATGCATGGGTATCTTGGGCGCTGCGGTAAGTGATGCGGTGACACAAAAGGCCTCCATTGCCGCAACATGTGCCAAGTTTGTATATAGATCGAGGAGTTCCATAGCTCTCGGTTGTTCTTACGGGGGCCACTAAGCTTAGAGCACGCCAGTTGGCCAGTTGTACAAATATGCATGAAAGTTTTTGCGAGGTTGAGCAATGAAACCGTTTTCTTTACATAAAAAAAAACAATATAGCCAGGAAGCGATGCGTGTAAAAAAAAAAAAGAAAATCTACCATGCAAGTGTCGCGGAGAACAGGATCGAGCTATCTCTCCTGCCAGCTTCCTGACGTAAGCCAGTTTGCTAGAGGACCTCAAGTTGCTGAGACATCGAAGCTAATGTTCACTTGTCAACAGCCAGCGGGAAAAGCACGCGCCCACGGCTCCTTGAGAGTTCAAAGGTCAATGTTGATCCTTTGTTTACCAATGGCGACAACTGTAGCCCTACACTTGCGTTGCTACCGTATTTGAGGTTTGTAAGCATGTGTAAGACTAGAATGTCAAAGGGAACATTCATGACAGTTCGAGGCTTTAGAAAACATTAATATTTGTTTGCCCTTCACGTATTCAAAGAAACCAGAGAGAAAAGAAATTTGCTTTTGGGGAGCCATCCTTGGACTAAACAGTTTCGGAGAAGCTTTTTCAACTAGGTGTATAGGGTAAAAAATGAACTACTCACAATCACAGCCGCACAAAAGAAGGCCCTCCGTGCGGAACACAGCAACAAAGTCACGGAACTGGGCGGCTTTGTACGCACCAACAGGCCGGATTTTTCTGGCACTCTTCTTCCGACAGCCTCATCTCTCTCTCTCTCTCTGTCTCTCTAGAAGCGTATGGGAAGAAAGAAGGAAGCTCTAATATACATGCCTTACAAAGACAGCAGTCTCAGGCTAGCTGTGGCTATTTGAACAAAACACATTTCGTTACAAAATCACCCGGACCTAGTAAGGCAGAGCCCGGCTCCCACGGAAATATATTTTATTGCGATAGCAATTATATGGACACTTCAACCGGATTTCTGCCGTCGGCGTCGCCGTCTTCGTCGCCGTCGTCGTCGCCATCGCCGTCGCCGTGAGGTTCCGTATAGATAAAATCTTCGCCACGCGCCGTATGCCCCAGCGGAAGCGTGCGGGGACGCGCGCTATCACAGAGAGCGAACGCACTCAATTTCCCACGCGCAAGCAAGGAAGCGGAAAGCCAGCGCCGGAGGGAGCAGGGGGGCACTTCTTTGCCAACAACCGCGCTCGTCGCTCGTCCGCACAGTCTCTTATCTCTCCCACGCGCAAGCAAGGAAGCGGGAAGCCAGCGCCGGAAGGAGCGGGGGGGGGGGGGGGGGGGCGCACTTCTACTATGCCAACAACCGCACTCGTCGCTCAACCGCACCGTCTCTTATCTCCACACGGCTCTGACCTTTATGCGCTGTGCATTCGCCACTCAGTTTCTGTTGAAGCGATAGACCGCACGTACAGTCAACCACAAAAGTTTGCGGACCACGCGAGCGCGTGCCAGACTGCCTATCCGCGCCACCTAGCGGTACGCCACCTAGCGGCGACAGGGGCGCTCTCCCGGATATGAGCCCTCTTGGTACTCGCCTGCCTGTTAATTTTTTATTCCCGTGCATGACATTGTTAGTTCGTTGTGTTGACGCAGAGCGCTGTCTGCGATAAGACCGCCACATATCTGGCTTGATAGCAGTATCGGAGCAATCACTGCAACCTTTGTCGACTGGTGTGCCAGTGGGTAGATAAGTTTCACGAAGCGCTGCGACGATTTTTTTACGCGACGTTTACTGGCGCACTTTGGTTGGCAACATCTTGGTCCAATGAGTGTTGCTGCTTCTGCGTCTTGAGAGAAAGGGTAGGGAGGTGTTTCACTGTCATCAAAAATAAAGAAAAAGCGGATGCATAGAAAATTTTCTTTCGCACATAGGCGCATCTTCGCATCAGTCGCTGAAAACGTAGTAGACTTGCTTCAGGCCACGTGGTGATTGCCTATTTGGAAAGATGCCGCTGCGTGTTCCACTTGACGAAAGAAGGCACATTGTGCGTTTATTTATAGAGGGAATACCTCAGCGCGAAATCTGCCGCCGAACCAACAGGAGCCAGACTGCCGTGAATAGGATTATTCAAGCTTTCCGCGACGATGACAGATTCACAGATATGGAGCGCAGTGGGCGTCCAAGGGCCACGACTGAGGAAGAGGACCGCCTGATTACGGCCGCCATCGTGGCTGATCCTTTTCAAAGTGCAGAGGATATCCGAGAAGCGCTCTCGCTCACGGTATCGTATGAGACTGTAAGAAGAAGGCTGAGTGAGCTTGGCCTGCAGTCTTTCGTAGCAGCACAGAAGCCCTGCCTCTCAGACAGCCAGCTACAAGAACGACTCATGTTCGCTACAGCAATGAAAGATTGGACAACAGAGAAATGGGGCGATGTCATCTTTAGCGACGAGTCAACTTTTTCCACGCGCTGGGACCAACGGAAGCGGGTTTGGCGTCCACTAAACTGCAGGTGTGTTTACAGTGTATTGGCAGTTAATTCACGAAGCTAATTCTGCATCACAACATGTTTCACGTAAAATGAGCTTTTGGACATTACGAGATTTTTCTGTAGTGGTATTATGTTGAAAACATTAACGATTGTTTCATAGTACTACTTACTCTGAAGCTAATTAAAAGCTGCCAGTGGGTCTTTCAGTACTATCTAATGATGTTTGCACGTTTTCTATTGCAACTCTATAACAGCATTATAAAGTTCATACGCAAGAGGAATCACAACATTTTTAGACGCAGCGCTGGAACCCAATTGTATGCTATTTATTGCAGATATCTGCCTAATTACACACAGAGTGTTCTATCCAGTGGACGGTGTTCCGTGAGCGTGTGGGGAGCAATCAGCAAAGATGGCCTTGGTCCCCTTGTGCGTCTGGAAGGGCCCTTCACTGCGTCACGGTACTGCGACGTCATCACTAGACACCTCGTTCCGTATGCGCTGGACGGTCCCTTCAGCGACGGCTGCTATTTTTTTCAACACGACCGCAGCCCGATCTATAAAGCACGTATCGTCCAGTCATTGCTAGAAGAACATGCTGTTTGCCAGCTTGAGTGGCCTCCATGTGGCGCCGACTTGAATCCCATAGAAAATGTCTGGGGCATGTTGAAGAAACGGCTGTCCACACGAGCCAACCGCGGCCGCACGGCCGATACGCTGTGGCAAGCGATCGCACAAGAATGGGAAAGCCTGCGCGGTCGACCGGAGATTACTGAATCTTTGTACGAGTCGATGCCCACACGCATCAATAAGGTGCTAGAAAACGGCGGACATTTCACTTCCTACTAGATTATTGAGAGACCTATGTTTCATGACACTTCTGTAAATGTCTTGTGAATAAATTCATCCCCTTCAGACACGAATTATGATGCACTGTCTGCAAATGCGTCAAATGCGCATGGCATCATTTCAAGACGCTCACTATTACATTCCAAGAAAGAAGACGAAGCAACGTGCTGTTTTGTGCGAGTTTCAGTAAAAAAAAATAATTAGCGTATAACTCATTATCTAATTACTCTGAAATCCGTCAGCTTCAATGCTTGCATAAAAAGAATCAACTATTAGGCCCGAAACGCATGCACACTTGCTTTTTCGGTTGTATTCGTGTCGACCGGAGAAAAAAAATACTCTTGACGTTGGTCTTGGAACGCGGCACGTCGAACGATTGTCTAACATGGTAGTGTCTCCAGCAAAGTGATCATCTGCAGCAATACGCAGGACAATGAAGTTAACTGACCGCTAGTTGTCCCATCAGGAAGCGGACACGAATGTGCACACTGAGTTTTAGGTCATTTGAAGAAACACGTGGCGTGGGACGCGCCTCCGAAGTTCGAGTCCCCAAACGAGGACGCCGTGTCGCAAAGGGTTATAAAAAGAGTCATCGCACCCGATTATTTCTTATTTTTCTAAATGTAACCACTATAGCAGCGCGGTGGTTCGGGCTTTGCGCAGCAAAACCTGGGCGCAGGCGATCAAATCCCGGCCACTACTGTCACTTAGCGATGGGGGAGGAACGGAAAAATTCTGCCTACTGACTAAGCATCTGTGTCCCATGGCTGCCTCACCGCTCACTCACGCACTCACGAAAAAAAAAACAGCGTGGCTACGCGAAAATAGAACTGATAACAGCCGAAGAATACGCTGTCTGATTACTTGTACTGATATTCTGCTCTCAAAATATAAGCAAGTAGCCCTGGCTAACAAAGAGCGCGTCACGTTGAAAGAGATAGGTAGAAAATATTTGCGCACAGTGCGAAAATAGACAGGCCATAGATTTAAGGAGGGATGCGTCTTCAACGTAGCGCTGCTGTCGATCGCTGGTGACGTAGCGGAAGTGTCACGAAGAGGCTCTTGGCCACGCGCTCGCGTGGTCCACAAACTTTTGTGGTTGACTGTACCTTCGCCCGCTGCAGCGTATGGGCTTGCTTCCAGCGTTTTGACAGTCGTTGTCTGCAGTCATTCAGTGTGATCTATTCATGTTTGTTTGTGCGCCCTCACACCACGCTTGTTCATTCAGTTAGTAATAGTCGGGCCACATTTTCCAACGCACGCTACACATGTAATCCTGCCCGGATCGGCAGTGCAGCGCTACAGGTGTGTCCCTTCGCACGCGCTGCCCACGTGAAGCGCTTCTCATCAACACCACCGTTTCACACGCGCCTTCTCGTGGTCATCGAGTCTCTCTTCATGTCGGTCTACTTACGCCGCAGCACACCTGCTTACTTAATCAGCTCATGTTTACTACAATTTATATTGCTACCAAAGCCGCTCACCTTACATCGTATGACATTGCTGTGTTGCTATCGCATTCATTGCTTCGCCCTTAGGGCGAAACTGTGACATTTTTTTTAATTGCATCCCTCTACTTTCCGTGACACTTCAATGGTACCTGACTCACATCAAAGCACACTTGCGCTAGAGCACACTGCCCACCGTGGTTTTTGAGCGGAAGCTCTACTACGCACAGTCTCACAAGGTCATTCATCGGGTCGCAATGACCCTGAGCCGCCGGAGCGCAAGGTGTGACGTCACGCCCCGTGATCCGATGCGGAGAAGCGTCGCAGAGGCGCTCACTCAGAGCCTCGTCGCTGCGGTACCACGTGACTAGGCGAGGATTTAACGGCTGCTTCGCCGGCGCTTGGCCACTCAGTCTCGCCATGGATGGCACGCCAACTGGGCGTCTGCACGTGCGCTTCAGTGCAAGCGACAGGCTGAATCCAATCATCCAGTAGATATAGCTAGAAGGAAGGCTGCGAAATCTCAAACAAAGGCAAAGTTGGCTGCTGAAACACTGGAGCAAAGGAGGCCAGATTAGCACGTTATAGAGAAGTTTACCAAGCGCGGAAGCGTGCATTAATGAAACATTTTGTGCGTAGTCTTTGCAAAACCTAGCCAAACAGACCTTTCGTTCGTGATAACTATGTTTAGAAAATTTAAACCTCAGCCAATTATTTTATTACCATGACAACACTTTAAAGTTTGAAACTAAGTTCGCTCTATCCATCCGTCCGGCTGTCCTTCCCGTTCCACTGTCGTCAACATAGACCGCGCCACCAGCGTAGCTGTTCGCAACGCCGGTCCAGCAATTCCAAATTCCAGCAACCTAGTAAGACTAAGGTTACCCGAAATCCCATGCACTTGCTATTATTATTATTATTTGATTTGTACACATATACACACAAGGACACAAAGGGATTAAGGAGGGAGCAAGCTGACAATTACTACCGAGAGGGGCACAACGCCTGCCTACTCCTATAGGAGGAGGGAATAGAGGAAATGAAAATATGAGGAAAGAAAAGAGGAAATAAAGAAATGACGGAGACACAGACAGAACAAAACAAAAACAAAACAAAAATACAAATAATGTCTATAAACGGGAGGCCAAGTCAGTGTCCTTCAGAAAACTTAGCAAGGCTCGATGGACCTGGTCACGTCTTGCAGCGCTCCCCCTTGGAAAAAGGCAATCATCAAGGGTCGCACATTGCAGCCCCATAAGTCTATACTACTTAATTAGTAATGCGCGCTGCGCAACGAATGCGGGACACTCTAAAACTAGATGTTCAAGTGTCTCACAGGAGCCACAAAACGTACACTACGGGCTGTCCACACGTCCTTGTCGGTATAGGCGTTCGCGCACCAACACAGACCCAACCCTTAACTTGTATAACAGTGCTCTATCACGACGGGGCAAGCCTCGACCACGAACACGGGGAGGGAACAATCCGTCTGCAACACGCCGGTCTGGGTGCTGCTTTAGGAGGTGTCGGCGTATCAGGAGACGGGCATTTTCAAACGTGCAGGAAATGTCAGGGCAGTCGCATTCATGGTGGGCACAGCTTGAAGCGAGGCATCTACGTTACGTGAAGCTTTTATTATCGACTCCAATAAATGCTGTGCAAAGAGACATACGCAGCGCGCAATGGTATTTTGTTTTCAGCTACCGCAATTGTTTACGCCTTCCGTTTAAATACAAACACGTTTACTGACCTCATGATATGCGATGTGTGTACAAGGGTGATTGGAGGCTGATGCGATGTTTTGCGAGCAGTGAAGGAATCATTGTATTGTGTATCTACGGAGCAGTCTGAAACATAGCGATGCATGTTTATGGCATAAATAGTTATGACAAACACGTGATTATTCAAGCACCGTACCTGGCGAACCACCATCGTCCCTCCTATGAGCCTGTTCGACGAGATGTAATTCGGCCATTTTTCCTGGGTAAGCGTTATTTGTCCTGTAAACGTTTGTTTGTTCTGCCACTCCCATTCCTGAAGCTGGGCGCGTCGCAACTGAACTGGTTGACCAAGACACTATGGAACCGGACCAAAAAAATTGGAGGACACGTAAGCTCCGCCTTTAAGAGTGGAACGCGAGAGCGTTATCGGGACCCGTTTGCATCGCATCGCTCGCATACGGCAAGTAGGCTTCATTCAGTGCAACACTGAACGTGGGAAAGCCAGCTTACAAAGACCAAGTTTACACCGATCCCCTTAAAGTCGGCGTCACGTTTAAACATAAATGCATTGCTGAGAAGACGGTTTTCTAGTGGCACTATAAGTCGTCTTATATTAAAATGTGAAGGCCCTAGGTATAAAGGCGTATAAAGGTATACACATTTTACGCATATGTTATATGCATATACAGCAAACATTTATGCTATGTATGTGGTACAGTATGGTATACTGTGCATAGGTTCCACGCACATTTTCAGAGTTATGTACTGAAGATATTATGTTGTGGGGTTTAGCATCCCGAAACTGAACGGCGTGTTGTTAGGGACGCCGCAGCGGAGTGCCCCGGATCAACTTTTGCCATCTGGGTTTCTTTACCTGCACTCATACTGCTGCGCTCAGCAGCAGTATGTCATAGCCACTCAGCCATATAACGTAGCGGGTAATCAGTACTGCGCATGAGTCTATATACAACAGGCCCGTATGTACTGAACAATATAACTCATCATGAGACAAAACATAGTCCGCACTGGATTTACGCGCCAACGTCTCCCATTCATTATGTTATCAAAAAAAGAGGCTAGTCTGAACTTTTTAGGGCAGTGCCGTGCCGTGTAGCAGAATCCTCCTTTCTCGTGACGTCATTTTCGCAAAAAAAAAATAAAGCACGTGACTCCGCTTTAAGATTCGGTGTAAATGGGGAGAGACGCGCTGCAAACGAGTTAGTTTAACGTTTTGTTCGAGTTGTGTGATGCACAATAGAAGTGAAAGTCAATGAGTGAGCAAAAAAGTAAGGTCGAAAGAAAAGGGGTGCTATCATTGTCGTCAAAAGTAGTGAGCTGGTAAGAGAGCTCGAACCTTTAATCCTCGCGTAGAATCGCGTACATTCGCACGGGCTTCTTACGAAACTGAAAAGTATCTCGAGTGGCTGCCGTGGAAACGGCGCTGACAGTTGGAACTGAATAATTTAACAGCCCATTTTTGGGCTGGCGCGCTCGTGTTAAGTTTGCGATATGCAAGTGTCCCGGTGGGAGTGGGGCAAGAGGAAGGTGAGATGGCAAGTGAGTCGAGAATTTTTAGGCGGTTGAGAATGTTTCGGTCGGCAGGTGCTTCGAATGGAGCCGGCGGAGCAATTTAGCGCGCAGACCTCACAAAGTGTGCGAAATTGCCTCAAGTTGTCTTGGCGCCCCTGTGGCGTCCGTCGTTAGTTCTGAGCAGAGAAGCGGAAGCAGAGCAGCTACGCTTCAGCCGCGGAAGGAGAAAGGGAAATATGGACATAACAGGTGCTGCACCATCTTTCTGTACTAATTACGGACGGCTTTTTACTCAAATGTAAAAAATGGAGAGGATTTTAGTTTTCGGGGAGGTTTTAACGGGGCACTGACCGAGTCAGCTGAGGAGTGCGTGGCAAGCGCAAATATGAAGAAACTTACCCGGGATCACTTCATGTTCTCTGTAACTGTAGAAACTCCGACTCAGAGTGCTAAACAATTTGAAGAATATTAAAGGGCTTCGGAGTAAAGTTTGCGTGTGGGTTGCGAAAAAATGACTTGAAATGGCATGATACAGTTTTGGGGTTTAAGTTATGATTTGGGACCATATAAATATGTGCTGATCGTCTTCGTAGCTTTCAAAGAACTGATTTAGTGTTACTTCTCCGGGCATATTAAGATTGTGAAGAACACTACTGCTATATATAGGTCTTGATTTGGCCTTCAGAAAGCTTTGCGTGCTTGACATGACCCACAGTTTTCTTGGCCACGTCCATTCGCTTAAAGAAATGCTGAGTTTCTTAGTTTTGTCTTTTGCTCAGCTTCCGATTGCTTGGTCAAGAAGCGCAATTAGTTTTTTTTTTCATCGAGTGCGCCGTGTATTGCTAGAATAAGGTTTGTATAAGGGTAGCGGGATGGTCCTATATGTGCAATGGAAACAAATCTCAAGATGTTTCGACGTGGATGCTTTCTTGCGGAGTTGAAAAAATGGATAGTTCTTGTGCAGCAATTGAAATAAACGTGAGCCAATGCCAGTATAAAACCATTGTATTGTGTATAGCATAGAAATCAGTTTATTGCTTTTTCTTTCCTGCATTGCATATACGAAACCTATTTCTTGTCAAGAGAGATCGACTTTTGGATATTAGACAGATGGAGTGTTGATTAAATGAGTGCCAGCGATAGAATAACTTCGAAAGCTAAGCATTACTTACACAAGTCGGCCCACTGTAGACCACGTATAGCTGCAAACCTTTCCTTACTATCAGCGCACAGTAAACAGCACACGCAGAAACTAAATGTGTTCGCCGTATACGCTGCGACTGGCTTCGTTTTCATGAACTCGACGTGAGCGGGTCAAGCCAGAAGTAAAAGTGACCCACCCTGACTACTAGACCGCGTTTAAATGCATTTTGGTAAGTGGTTTTGGTAACTCGACCCACCTTTTGAAGGCAGGTTGACTGAACTCGCTACGACGCTCCCTCGATACGACCCGCTATAGCGTTTAGATAAACCCGACGACCGACTGGTTTTCGGGCCAACAAGGCGACTCGTCCCGACTTTATCGAGTCCGTAGAAACGTATAGCTACTCTAGATCCGTTCCGCCTTGGCCGGTCCACCATCTTTGCAGTGAAAAAACTTTGTTAGAGAATGCGAGTGTGACAATGAGACGTGAGGATCAGAATCTCTGTGAGATTGTGCAGGCGATTGGGGAACAAAAAAAGAAAATAGAAGAAGGAGACATACTAATACGCGTTGCTTCCCTGGATATCTCACTTGGAATGCGAGATTTATTTGTTGAAAAATGGTTTTGTGTGAGTGTATGCCATGCTGGCTGCCTTTATAAATAATAATAATAATAATAATAATAATAATAATAATAATAATAATAATAATAATAATAATAATAATAATAATAATAATAATAATAAAAGCCGGCAGATTCCGCGCACTGTGGGAATCGATGTTATGCGAAGCAATGTACGGGGAGCCTACCAAGTTAACGGAAGGACCATGAGAGCACCAAGACGTGGGCGGCTGTTTCGTGACCTACATGACACGCATTTCAGGAGATTCATGTCATGACCTATCATTTATGCTCGCCACACACTCTTGTCATACTATGCCAATTTTGGTGCATACCAAGTTAACGAAGCCACCATCCGAGCACCAAGACGTAGGCAGTTAGATAGATAGATAGATAGATAGAATAGATAGATAGATAGATAGATAGATAGATAGATAGATAGATAGATAGATAGATAGATAGATAGATAGATAGATAGATAGATAGATAGATAGATAGATAGATAGATAGATAGATAGATAGATAGATAGATAGATAGATAGATAGATAGATAGATAGATAGATAGATAGATAGATAGATAGATAGTAGATAGATAGATAGATAGAAGATAGAATAGATAGAATAGATAGATAGATAGATACTGTCAAAGTGGCAAATGTTCGCCAAGAAATGCTTCGCATTTAAGAATTCGTCGGCCCTTACTCTCCGTGAAGATGGATGATAAGCGAAGCCTGTCCCTTTGTATACCTAACCGTCCCCTTTGCCATCAGCCTTATGTTTACTAGAATGTGCCCTTGTTCTTCATCCTGCCTTAGAATCTCTTGATTCATTCATACTCGTGTCGCTGTTCGTCGGAGCGGTTCACACTGATGAGGGATAAGTTGTTGTCGAAACACAAACGCTTGTGTTGGATGTCTCGAGTTTCCTCGGTGGCGTGGGTAGCAGCATCCGTCCGCCATTGCCGCTTGCAATCCTTCAAAATTAAATTGCTTCAAAATTAAATCTGCCCGTCACGTAAGACAATGAATGGCTGACAGCCTCTTAAGCAATGGCTCATACGCCCGTAAACGTGGCCTCCCCATAACGACGACGGAAGAGAAGTGAAATTCTACGCTGGAATGATGAGCGGCAACGGAGCCAGCTGTGGAAAAAGACGACGACGACGACCGCAGGAGCAATGGCACGAGCGCGTTCGCGCGGTTGCGCCGAGGGACGCCAGCGTACCAGCTGTGGAAGAAGACGATGACGGTGGAGCCATTGCTGATGATGACAGTTTCTCCGTACACGGACGCCACCGAAATCTGTACCTGATAACACGCTTCGCTTGAAAAAAAAATAGAAACGACCCTAATCCTTGACTTAGGTGTCTGCTAGTGGCACTCGCACCTGGGCGTTGGTGTTCCCTGGTGTATTGTTGGATTAACTTTGTGTTTTCCTTGTGTGCACAAGACTTGGCCCGGCGTCCTCGAACTCGGAGGAGCGTGCTAACGGAATTCGCGGGAAACCGCCACGCACAGAGGAGCGGGCGAGGGAGCGGAGGAGGGCGAGGAGGGCGCGACGCGTAGCCTCCTAGCGGACGGCGCACGAAGCGCACCTTACGCGCCTCTCCGCCGCTGACTTGAGAGCATGTAACGAGCGCCGGCGCGCAGCTGGCGTGCGCGAGTGAGCGACAGAGCAAGTGTGCGCCGGGAGAGAAGCAAAAGTGGAGGGAGGGATGTTACCCCTCCGCGAGTTAGGCAGGCGTTCCCTCTGTGTCAGGTGGTGTGTAGCTCTAATTAGCTTGTCTTTATTTTAAATAGTAATGAGCGGGTGCAGATGGTTTAAGTGTGACGTCCCTTATGACGTCACTTCTGGTCTTGGAGTTTCACGGGAACCTCTACTGATGCGGTGGGTATCTAAAGTCTATGATTGTGTGCTTTGGTGTACGGCAACTGGACTTTCCTTAATTGTTTCGATTTATTCCTGACACTTGATTAGCTCTTTTACTGTGCTAAAAATGTGCTCTGATGCTATATATATCATTAACCATAGGTAGAACCATCGATATATGCTTGTTTTTCCTTTTCTATAGCGCCGGAGGGAGCAAGGGGGGGGGGGGGGGGCGCACTTCTCTGCCAACAACCGCGCTCGTCGCTCGCTCGCACCGTCTCTTATCTCCACACTGCTCTGACCTTTAAGTGCATTCGCCGCTCAGTTTCCGTTGAAGCGATAGACCGCACGTACCTTCGCCCGCTGCGGCGTATGCTTGCTGCCAGCGTTTTGACAGTCGTTGTCTGCTGTCATTCAGTGTGATCTCTTCATGTTTGTGCGCGCTCACACCACGCTTGTTCATTCAGTTCGTAATAGTCGGGCCACATTTTCCAACGCACGCTACACACGCAATGCTGCCCGGATCGGCAGTGCAGCGCTACAGGTGTGTCCCTTCGCACGCGCTGCCCACGGGAAGCGCTTCTCATCAACACCACCGTTTCACACGCGCCTTGTCGTGGTCATCGAGTCTCTCTTCATGTCGGTCTACTTACGCTGCAGCACACCTGCTTACTTAATCAGCTCATGTTTACTACAATTCATATTGCTACCAAATTTTAATTTCGTCCCACTTCTGTGACAAACCGAAAGTCGGCCCCTAATCGGAAGTTGCTGTGCAACAAACAAAGAGTGTCACTGAGTGCTCGTACCACTAATAATCTTTATTACATGCATTCACGTCACAGTTAGATATCCAGCCCGCATACGACACATTGCTTGTGTGCGAGGCTGGGCAGTCGGCAGGTAGTACTGATAGGCGTACACAACAGATTAATAAAGCACTGTATGTGTTATTTAAAAAAAATTAAGAGCCCTTCCACTACTGTGAAGATGGAAGCCTGCGAAGCTGTGACTGTGGTGGGTCTGCTGTAGTTAATATTGCTATGGTGAATTTAATATTATCATTATTGACGTGCGTCTTCGGCATGCTCGTCCAAGAGCAATGAGGACACCCGCGTTTTCCTTTTGCCCGGCGCGATGGCTAAGAAGTGCGTTTGCTGCGCCAAGTCCACCCCATCGTCATAGACTAGCGTATGAGCCACTGCGTTCATAGCCGCGGCACACTTCACGGCAGCATCAGGATCCTGTGAGATCTCTCCCGCTCCTGCTCTCGGCGGCTCATACCCACATATCCAACGCGGGTATGAGCCACACGTGATCTCTTTCTTACCTTCCTTCTTTCCTTCTTTCAATCTCCCTTTCTCTCTTTCTTTTTTTCTTTCCTTCATTCCTTCCTTCCTTCTTTCTTTCTTTCTTTTTTTCTTTCTTGTCCCTGGCTCATACCTGCATATCCCTGGCTCCTACCCGCATATCCTATGCGAGTATGTGCCACACGTGATTTGACGAGCATGTGATGTTATGATGCCATGACCTATCAGTCATGTTAGTCATCCGTTTTGACACCTGTGCTAAGGCAAAACTGGCGGGATACCACCGCGCACATGGAGCCGATATGCTGGTGATGATAGTTTTTCTGCACGCGGACGCAATCCTTCGGAACTAGCCCTTAGAAGCTTCGCTGTAAAAAAATTGCGTAGCTTCCACTGGAGGCGCAATGCTAGACAGCGGAGCTGATGGGCACCCTAACAAGTCATACCAGCATTTCCCGGAATTTATTGATTGTTGATCGATTATCGATTAGCTGTTTATTGGCTATCGCAAGGTATTGACCACGTATTTGGGCTAGGCTAAGCACTACCAAGTCATCCCCCGCATATTCCGGAATCTATTGATTGTTCATAGATTATGAATTAGCTATTGATTGGCTATCAATTGGCTATCGCAAGATATTGGCCACGTATTTGGGCTAGGCTCACTACCAAGTGATCCCCAGCATTTTCCGTAATTTATTGATAATTGATAAATTATTGATTAGCCATTGATTGGCTATCGCAAGGTGTAGGCCACGTACTTGGGCTAGGTTAAGCACTACCAAGTCATCCCCAGCATTTTCGAAAATTTATTGAAAATTAATCAATTATCGATTAGCTATTGATTGGCTATCAATTGCCTATCAATAACTGACTAAGCTTAAGTAGTCCCAACCACGCTTAGCTAGACTTAGCAAGGCTCAGCTTCGCTAGTACACAGCACTCTAAAAAACGTTTACACCATTTGGGTTGTATCTTGTCCCTAAACAATAATCTAATCGTTATCGGCCTTGCTTGCGTTTCCTTTCTTGAAAACTCGGAAGTACCGGGCTCGTAGCGTTAAAGAAAGGAAATGCGGACATAACCGATGACGATTATTATTTGCGGACAAGAAACCACCCAAAGGGTGTTAACGTTCTTTAGAGTGAGGGGTATGTGCCATTGCGCTTAGACCCTGTCTGCATGGCCGCCAGGATCGGCCCACATTTTTGGGTTCAGCGGACACATTACGCCCGGCCTAAACAGCTCCGTCGTTAAAAAAACAAAAAAAAAAACAGCGTTTTTCTCTGTATCCCACTGAACTTGTCTTAACGTCCATTCGCGCCGTAATCTGTTTAAAGCTTTCTGGCGGTAAACAGAGGCAACGCAGTCACAGAATATTATGCAGCTCCTTTTGCTGGGAATTCGTCGTGTTCACTAGACTTCAGCGGTTTTAATTTCTGTTGTTTTCGACCTGGTGTTACGCCACGCATATATTTCTTTCAAGAACATGACACAATATTTGTCTTTAAATAGCAGCCGCGGTTATCGTCAAAACTACGCTCTTTTCTTTTTTTAACAGTGGAGCTGTTTAAGGCACCCGTTAGTCGTCCACAAAAAATGTGGGCCGATCCTGGCGGTTGTACAGAAAGATTCCAAGCGCAATGGCACATACCCCTGTGAACTAGCGAAGCTGAGCCTGGTTAAGTCTAGATAAGCATGGTTGGGACTACTTACGCTTAGTCAGTCATCGATAGCTAATTGATAGCCAATCAATAGCTAATCGATCAATAATCAATAAGTTCCGGGAAATGCTGGGGATGACTTGGTAGTGCTTAGCCTAGCCAAATACGTAGCCAATACCTTGCGATAGCCAATCGATAGTCAATCAATAGCTAATTGATAATCGACCAATCATCAATAAATTCCGGAAAATGCTAGGGATGACTTGTTGGTGCTTAGCCTAGCCCAAAAGCCAGGACTAGCTAGGTGCCCATCAGCTCCGCTGCCTCTTTAGCATTTGCGCCTCCAGTGCAAGCTAAGCAAGTTTTTTTCTTGAGGTCACAGTATGAGTTCAAGAAGCTCGAGTTCATATCCGCATTCAATTTTCTGTTCAAATGCACGAGAAACTCAAAAGTATTGTTATTACACTGCACATATGTCAATTTCACTAAACCTCGCTCCTCGTGTGTAATTTGAACAATCAAGCCGTAGCAATCTCTTATACGCAAGTTTTACCCCATATATTTGACAAAGGTATCGAAGCCACAACTGCTGTCATAGCAACTAGAGTCACTTTTCTGCATTTTTGCTGAAATTTTTCCGTCCTTTCTGCACATCCCTTTGAATAATAAGGACGTTTTGAAACGATGTACGCAACCTGCGTTATTTTTATAGGCGACGACGATTTTCCTTTAGAGCTGGTGCGTGCTCAGGAACCTTAAATTGCGCTTCGTTATTATCCATTGAATTTGTGCCATTTCCAGCCGAAAAGAGAAAGAAAAGCTTAAAGAAGCTCCAGCGATTGCATTTTCTTAGATCCACAGACGCATGCTTTCAGGCACGCCTCTGTTCAGCTTGCTGCCAGTCCAATTATGGACTGGCAGCAAGCTGAGCATCATCGAAATAACAAACACACGAAAATAATGTTCTAAAGTCAGCAAGGACCCGTATTTGCTCTAGGCTTCTTACTCCTCGCTAGTGCAGAGGCGAGAATCTAGTAATGGGACAACATGCACTTGCGACGGCAAAGACGTTAGGAACGAAGAACAACACGAAATTGGGAGCGAGACCGTTAAACTCTATTTTACAACAAGTCTTGCCGACTGGAGAATGTTTTTGCCAAATAAGATCCCAATACGTAGACTATTCAGTCGCCCAGTGATTTCCATGTACTCTTAACATTTCGTTCTTCGTCCGTGGGCCGAATTTGGGCTCAGTTTGCTGGAATGGTTAGCAAGAGAACACTGCATTTTCCTGGATATTTTTTTTGCCTTCTCTGCACGACCTCCCTGTATTCCCTATAATGGCCTTTTACTGCGGCGCGTTCGAAGCGAGCGGATTTGCGTCGAAATCCCAACCGACAAGCCAATTCGGATGGGAGCCGTTCTTGCACAGCGAATATGGTATTTTCTTGCCGGGTACCTCGTTTATTTTTTATTATCGCTTTTCTCTGTCAATGCTACTAGCGGCGAGAAATGACGCGGTGTTCGATTATATTACTTTACTCAACACAAATTACGTTAAACACAAAATTCACATAACAATGATTGTGCCCTGCAGACAAGACGCCTATACCTTTGCTGAAATTCCTTTTCCGGCGAAGCGGTTAGGGTCACTAGCTTTGTGCATTTTCTGGTGTCCTGAGATAAATAAACTTGAGCTTGCATTTGGAGGCATTGGGATGAATGCTAGGTTTTATGTTTCGGGAAAATGAAGCGTGTGGGTCAGTTAGGGGCTCAATAATACCGCTAAACGCACGTTTTCTGCCTGTTTCGAAGAATTAGATGAAACACCTACAATGTTTCTTTGCTGTCCCGATAGAACTACACGTTTTGTGGGCTTTATGTTTGGAGAGGATGACGGCCATGTTATTGGTGATGCGCAGCAAAAGTGCCAAGTTTGTAGGTTATTGCGGGTGCTTGTGAATAACATATGGGGCCGAAACATATGGGGCCGAAACTTGAAGGATAACAAAGAAGCTCCAGAACAAGTTAAGGACCGCACAAAGAGCGACTGAACGAAAAATGTTTGGCCTAACATTGAGAGACAGGAAGAGAGCGGTGTGGATCAGAGAGCAAACGGAGATAGCCGATATCCTAATTTTGCATTAAGAGAAAGAAATGGAGCTGGGCAGGCCATGTAATGTGTAGAATGGATAACCGGTGGACCATTAGTTACAGAATCGATACCAGGAGAAGGTAAGCGCAGTCGAGGACAGCAGAAAATTAGATGGGGTGGTGAAGGGGTAATCGGACATCGCAGGGAGAGGCCTTCGTCCTGCAGTGGACATAAATATAGGCTGATGACGATGATGATGTAGTTTCACAGCGTAATTCCGCAGGCAACATTCACAAAAAAGAAAGCTCTTACCGTAGAATGGTTCGTAAGAGAAAATTTTACCTAATCCTGATTCTGGACGTACTACTACTTGTGAAGGCTGCCAGCGAATGGCGAAGAGTACTTACGAACGAAACGCTTTGTGAATTCGGTCCCAGAGCCGAGAGGTCGCACATTGGTAGGTGTAGCACAGATATGGCTGCACATAATCCAGACTGATAACATGAGTGCTCTGCTGTGTTTAACCTTTTCACCAAGAGGAGCAACAGCAGTATCCAGCCGGGTCAGCAAAGACCGGGAGCTGCTCGCCCATAGAAATCTTCGCTTTAAGATGCGTGCTGAGAATTTACTCTTTTTTGACCGGCATGCCTCCGACAGGTGTGTCAGGATTCGATTTCCAGAATACACAGCTTCCGTCGCAAAAAAATGTTTGCCACAACGTATTTTTTTCTCTCCCAGGCTGCCGCCCCGATTCAATTACACGATGCTGGAGGGGCTATACGCTTGCACGTTGCGCTAAACAGTGCCTGCCAGTGTCGATGAGGCTGGCTTCGTAGCCCCAAGCGTAAACGCGCTCCTCCATCGATCGGCGATGCACGTGTCACGCTGGAAGGAGCGCGCCACCTGCGGTTTATGCGCTTCAATAAAATCGGGCCTCCACCTTCGGCTGCCGTTGACTACGGCCATCTATCCGACTCGCGCACGCCGTTGAACCGAACGAACATATACCTGTGCCCCCTCCCGCATGTTCATTCTGTCTTCGATATAGACGTGCTAAGATTACGCTAAATAAACCAAGGCTAAGCCGTTGGTTTCATTTAGGTATCTGCAAATGGGTGAGACCACTGTATACTGACTACAAAAAGAACAAACAAGAACGGCAAGGAGAGGGAAAAAAACTCTCAGCCCTTCCACTGGGGTGGAGATGGAAGACCAGCGAAGCTATACTAAGGTGGAAATTATGTAAATCCAATTATGGCTATTAGGATGTGCTGGTGTAATTGGTTATTTCAACTATTAAAGAATGAGAAATATATATCATCCGGTGGTTTTCATTTATTAAGTGACCACAGGAACCATGGCCTTATGGTCGCTACGGTACACTGCCATAGGGTGTACGGCAAAGGTTGGCACGTTCTTCATAAACACGTCAGCCAACGCCGCGCGCGTTCCGTGCTAACGCGGCCAAAACGCCGCTGCCGTCGACAACAGTTGTGCGCGTTGTTTGTGTGACCGCACACAACCGCTGTCAAAACGCTGGGGTGAGCAAGCGCGCCAGCAGCAGCAGGCGAAGGTTCATGCGGTCTATCGCTCCAACGGAAACTGAGCGGCGAAAGCACAGCGCATACAAAGGTAGGAGCCATGTTGCACATCGCTTTCAAGATACGGTGCGCGCGACCACCCGGAGCCGCGCAAAGTACAAGTTGCTCGCAGAGCAGAATCCGCAACCCTTCCCTTCCGCGCTTCCTTCCCGCTGTCTTCCTTTCGCGTGGGAGATTGAGTCGTCAGTTCCCCGTCACTCGTTGCGTTGTTCCTCCGAACGAACGGCACGCGGCCGGGCCATGGCAATTCGTAAGGGCAAGAGCGTGAGCGCGATTTCTACGTGACGGAACGACTAAACGGCGTTATCGACACTGTTATGGGAGAGGCGCGCGATAGCCCAGAGAGAGTCGGCGGCCCAGGCGGCAGAGGCCGGCAGGGCTGCGCGCATGTGCCGCAGCGGGCATGCACACGCACAGTCTAGGGTGCCTCGATGACCTACTCGCCCACCGCTTCCTTCCACTGGGAAGTCGCGTTTGCTCTCCGCCGTGCGCTTGCTCCCCGTGAAAGCGCGCATCCCTCACCCTGGCGCGCTTTCATTCGCATACAGAGCATACGGCCAATGAGAGATTTTTTAACACGAAAGTGTTTTATGCCGGGGTCCACCAAGACTTCACTGACGTATTTCCGTCACGGAAATACGTCATAGAACATAATACAAAGAAAGAAACCAGAAGAAAAAGTTCCACAAACATGCAAAATTTGGAAATCGAACCCACGACCTCTCGGTCCGCGACGATAGATCGCCGAGCGTTTAACCCATTGCGCCATAAACGCATTTGCAGAGAGCTACACAGACGCGCCTTATATATCTAACACTCCTCCGTGTACCCGCGCTCTTGCTCGGGGCGGTGCCGCCGCCTACGAGCAGAAAAGAGAAGTACTGCATTATGACACTAACGCGCACCGACAGTGAACGCTTCGGTGGTCTCAGCACTACGACGCCTCGATGCCAGCATTCGAAGGGACGCTGGCATCAAGAAGCACTACCAACGCCACTTAGGTGGCGTTCACCGTACTCAGCACAGCGGAGCGTGGCCTCCGCAATTAGCTCTGAAAATGTTTCTGAAGTTGATCGCGGAGGCTGCAATTACGACGCGCTGTACGCGCTGATTTGACTCGGTGACGATTCAGTTACGTGCTTTGTCTTGCGCGTTGTATTAGTGTGTCAGTTACGTGCTTCGTCTTTCGCGTTGTGCTAGCGTGTGCAGCGTAGTGCAGCTTCCATATGCACGACGGTTGCTCATGGTCATCGACGTTGGTAGTCGTGATGGAGGAGACGTGCCACCAGGCGTCAGCGTGGGTGCATCAACGCCTAAGGGCGCTTTAGCCACAAAACACCAATAGACATTATATATCAATGTGCAATAAACATTACACTACTTCTGTGAAGACACGTTTCACTTTCGTGTTCTATACCGATTCCTATATAAGAGGGATCAACCACATTTTTTTTCTACATCCGGACGCGACCGTCGCAAAGTGGTCTTTTCATCTTAGCAGGTTCGCTGTAAAAGTTAAAGCTACTTCATGTGTCATTATTTCATCGTAAGTATACAACGTAATCCGAAAGACTGAAAAGTGAATAGTTTGGCATAGTAAGTGACTTATATGTAAGAGGACGTTGTTGGAAGAGTGCCGAATATGCGCTGGAATATCGACCTAACGGGGGCAGGCCTACTACCATCGGGCATGGGTGCAGGAGGGGCCAATGGTGTGACGCAGGCAAAGAAGATGGCACTGTACTCAATGGGAGCACGGCTGAACAAAGACCCAGTTACATCCGCGCACATTCTCCGTGCTACGTACTCATGATTCTTGTATTCAATTCTGTTCGCAATTTGTATCGGACATGCCTCGTGCGCGACAAGAAAGAACCCGATTTCTTTCTTGCAACACACTCATGCTAAAAATTTCGCAGACCATCACAAGAGCCCTTACCCATTCCCTCCAGCTTTCATGCTGGAAATTCCATACGTTTTCATTCTATTCCCTCCCAACTGCCAAATAGGTGGTGTCGAAATCCACGCCCCAGTGACGGCTCCCTCCGAGTAAGAGAAATCTATATGAAAGGCTATGCTTTTGCTGGCTATATATATACGTGCCGAAAGTGATTGCACGGCCGGAAATAAGTCATAGACCCCATGTTTTAGGCATCATCTGTAGCAACAAGAAAGTCGACTCAGAGATCAGCTCCCTTCGTCGTAGTGCTGCGCCTCATTCCCATTTTAGGAGAGAGAGTAGCGATAATGGAAAAGCAAGAAGGTTAACCAGGCTAATTCGGGTTGGCTACCCTGTACTGCGGGAAGGGGGAGTGAAAATGAGGAGAAGGAGAGAATAAAAGTTCACACTATTCACGCACCCATAAGCACAGGCTCCCATCGTTGACTCTGTCACAGGCACCTGCCCCAGTCATATAAGTTCACAGACCTTCTGCACTTCCTCAGGTACGTTTTATGAAGGGTTGCATTATCTTGCGCTTTGTCGTTCGACTTTGTGGACCCTAATGTCAAAGCAACATGCTTGAGAGCCGCGCGGTTCTTCATTCAAACTGCAAGTATAATAGTGAACCTTTTCATTATTTATTTTGTTTCCAAGGCTTCGAGTGTAATGTTACAAGCAGCCGCGAAGTTACAGGGACACCTCAAGAGCAAGCTCATAACTCCTTAGAGCCACAAAAGACGAGCGCTGGTTGCGTCTGAATTCGTCCTGGCTTTACAGAGTGACAGTGAGACTTAATTAAAATCTGTGCGAAGTCCGAGCTACATAGAGTTCGAATGAAAGCTTAAATTATGGTGTATCAAGAAAGGAAAGAAATGAGCTATTAATTACAGAAGTTGCCCATTAGGGCAGAAAAACGAAATCTCAAACCCACTTCAAATTGGGAGAGCAATTAACGTGTGGGAGCGAAAACACAATCCCGACGTCTGGCGCAAAAAAATGGAGCTGTCAACATTGAAGTGAAACAAGTGCAGCGTGAGTTACAATTCAGCTGTGAAGCACAGTGTTTCCAGAACGTGTCTTTAAATACGAAGCAGTAACAAAGAGAGACAACAAAAACAAGAAGCTACAAAAACTTTCACCAGAACCATTAAAGTTCAGATAATGAAGGCTTATAATTGTATGAGTTACATTTACATTCGTTTTTCCTGCAGCAGAAATTGTTTCGGCCTCTTTCAATATCAGCGAGTTCCAAGACATTCGCGAAAAAATGAATAATGACGGGAATTATGACATGCCACTGTCCATTTTACGACACATGCGGATTGCTGTTACGAGCAGAAGCCTAAGTTACCAACACAATAACAGGCAAATGGATGATAAACTACCTTGAACACCAGGCTGTATGCAAGTACCTCGCTATGATATATTTGTCCTCGAGTAATTTACTATCAGTTGATGAAGCGCTTTCATTACTCAACGTTTAACATCTAGCTGCGATCCTCACTACATAGAAAATTATACATCTTCGCCATTAGTTAGACACAAGCAACCGTTCTTTACGACATGTACCAGCTCAGGTTTGAAAAGTACCATTGAACGAGAATAACTGGGATGGCGTGGTAAGAATATTACGCTGCCATATTGGAAAAACTGCCCGGCTTTCCACAAAGATTATAAATCCCATTTACCCGAAATGAGTACTTCTTTACAGCTATGTTCGATGCAAGAAGCAGCGATAATAGACATAAATTACTTGTATAAGTATTAAAGTGCGAAAAAAATGTAACCGAAACGACACAAATAAACAGGGTACGCTCCAGTATTTGAGTGCCAGTAGACACAAATATATACCAGTATATATTTGTGTCAGTAACAACAAATATACACCAGTATATATTTGTGTCTCACCGTCTCCGTTTTTTTTTTTTTTTTCGTGCCTTAATAATTATATCAGTATGACTGACCAACTAGCTCAAAAAAAAGCAACACCGCATAAATTAGTCCATGATAAGACTGAGACATAGGAGCGTGTATCTCGTGTTATCCGACATTGGGAAGGGGAGAAGAAGATGGTGGGGATGTTTACTATAGCGTTTATCAAATAAATATTGGCGAGAGTGGATACTTCTCCAAATATGAGAAAAGAAATCGTCCTAATAGATTTGCCAAATGCTGTAAAATAACAAACGAAAACAAAGAAAAAAAAAGATATTCCAGTAGAGAGCTGTGCAAGGTGGATTATCCGCTTTCACCGTTCCCTTTTCCGAGATGATCGTCATTAGGGAGGCTGCATTTGAGGATGAATTGCGTAAGTAATTTGCCGCAATCGTTCTTTCAACAAGAATGGCCAATGACTTCTTTCCTGCAATAGATTTACGCATCGACGTGTATATTTCAGACTAATGAAAGAAGGTAATCAAGTGGTTCTCTAATTAAAACCTGGCAGTTGCAACGTCGATGGGGGTCTCAAGTGTAGGTAAATAAAGATTTGTTGGAGACACTATCATCCAACACAATTCGCCACACTTTTTCGTTTCCTTTGTTTCGGCATCAGTAACAAAATATACTGATTACGAAGAAAGGAAATTAGAAATAAAACTAATAAATTAGATTACCAAGCCACAGATTATACCAGTAACAACGCGACGACTAAAAGCGCTGTGGCTGAAAAACAGTAAAAAGGAGCTAGAAAAGTTCGTGTACTTAACCATCAACTGATTAACTGTCCTACGTTGTGAACTTCACTCGAAACTAGCATGCCTTTTTGTCGGCCACGACGGCTGAAAGTCAATCCACTTTCTTATTGAGAGTCTCTTTTTTGAGAATAAGTAAAAAGGACACAGACTAAAATGAAAGAAAGACATTTCAGCTCCCTTGACGAGAGCCTTTTTTTAACTGAACAAGCTGAACAAGATCTCCGTCCAGGGAGCCGGAACCTGCTTCATTTTCTTCGGTGGTCGGCGTCTTTTTCACTTATTGTCACAATCCTTCCCGACCACACAGGCTTCCGTCAAAACTTCGACTTCAAAACTCTTCTTATGGCGTGGAAAGACAGCCGATAGCCGAGGTAGCTTCATTCGTTCTTTTCTCCAAGCTTGCGAATATGCTTGCGATAGAAATACACTGACACCTATCCCAAATCGATCACGTGAAATACTGAATAAAGCACGGCAACAGAGAAAACGGAGAAATGCCGTGTAAACATCTACCGGCCTTATAAAACACAATGACAATGAAGAACGCGAGAGATGTCTGCTAGCTTCTTCCCCTTCTTATTCGCAAGAATGCGCATGCAATCTTATTGACAGCCACTGCTGCCTTTTATGTCCCGTCATTCCTCCTACTAGGCTCAGAAAAAAAAAGAAAAATGTATGACTGACCGTATAGGGTATCAAATTTTTGAAGCTGCAGTGATGGACGGTTTTAATAATGCCCATCTGTCGTCCCTTCCGATTACATCTCGGGAACGTCGTGGCTGCCATCAGCTTGTCAATAGAATTGAAGTGGTCGATAACAGGTATCATGAGCTGAGGTTCGAATTCAGCGCTGTCAAAGTGCTATCACAAATGTTAAAAAATGAGGTGGTTGAAGTTTTCAGAGATGTCTGGCAAATTAACAAACGTGATCGATAGTACACGAGTAAAAAAGATGGGAGAATAAAAAAAAAAAAGATCTGAAAACTCCGTTTCAGAGGACCGAACTGAATATCCAGCTTGACATTACGTTGATCAGGAATCAAATAAATTTATTAAGTTGAAAAAAACTTAACACCAGAAGAAACAATAAGATTGTGACTCCCATTTTGTAAAATAAAAATAAATAATAAAAAAAAGCTAGGTGTACTTGCCGCTCAAACACCGGTCGATTAGCTCAGTACCGACAGCAAAGCCGAGAACACGTGCCAACTTCGCGCACACAGATAAGTCCAACGCGGCTGCCTTGACACCGAGGACGTTCGAATCAAATTTTAAAAACGCTTACCCAAAGATTAAATGAGCGAACTAAAGTTTATGTACAGACAGAAACAATAATGGGTTAAATGCAAAAGAAACCCGGACAAAAGGGCGTACGCGCCAGCGATTTGCCGCCGCCGTCGTCGACGAAGGCGCCACCAGCGAGTAGCCTCGGGGGGGGGGGGGGGGGGGGGGCGTCCATCAATTGAAAGCCAGCGCGAACGCGCGCACGGAGAGGCGCCGTCATTGCTGTTCATCGGGAACCCAGAATTACCCGGGGGAACTCGCCCGACAAGACAGCGGCTCGCTGGCTGGAATGAAGGCCGAGATGGAGGCGAGGGCGGGGAAGGTGTCTTTATGGAAGTTCGAATGAAGGTAAAGGGATGCAGCGAAGATGAGATGGTAAAAGCAGCCGTCTTTGTTTCTTTCAATTTTTCCTCTTTCTTTTTCTCTTCTTTTAGAAGGAAAGAGAGTGAGGGAGAAACTGAATGGTATAGAGAAGGAGCTTCGTATACAAGCTTTTTTTGACCGAACGAAAGAAAACGCGAAGAGCTAATGCAAATACGCGACAGCCGCATTATATTTCCATTCACAGTTCCTCACGTGCCGGAGAGTAGCGCGCGCCGAATTCTCTCTTCACCGGGACCCGCCCTTCTAATGGCGTCGACGCGCGCTTAATGTGCGGCCTTGTTGTCGGTGAAGCAGGCAGGTTATTTCCATTTCCTCGGGAAGAATGAGCTCTTCGTTCGCCTGTCGCGGATGCCAGCGTGGGGCCTAGTAACGAAAGAAATGAAAGCGCGTGTCCTGGAGAGGGGGACAAGGAACTGCAGGATAAAGAGAAACAAAAAGAAAGAAAGGCTAGTAATGCAGGTGTGATGACGACAGAGAGAACCTGTCATCGAGGTTGTGCGTGCAAGCCATTGATGACGCACATATCAAAACAAGAAGCTCGAAAATGTAATGAATGCAGGAAGAATAAACGAGCACTATCGACCTAGGAGAGAAGGAGAGATCTCGGTATGTCGGATTAGAACAGCTGTCAAAGAAATCTTTGGAGGGACAGCCTTTTCGAGGAATTATGAGAAATTTGGGTGGCCCTGTTCATTCGGAGAAATCTGTATCAGTGTCAACCACCGCCAACCAACCCTAATCCTTCTTTTCCCGACATAATTCTTTTGCCTGACAGGATGCGAGCTTCAACTCAACTTTTCCTGGCATCCAATTTGTACATGTACATGCTCTACTCGTAACATCTTCGACGTTTCCTTCTCCTTATCCCCCAGAAAGACGCCCCAATGAGCGCGTTGGGATAAATTCGTTGGCACAAACTCCAACACCTCGACGTCCCCACGTGGGTGACCTGGAGCCCTGTCGGCAAAAGCTCTGCAGGACCATCAATAAAGTTGTTACCAACCAAAATTCAAGTTGCGTTGGAATAAATTCTTTCATGCGATTATAGGGGGAAAGCTTCGTGCCTCAAAGAAGGCATGTGACGCGCCGACTAGTGTTTACCAATTGAAATGGGGATTGGAGGGGGGTAGAGAAAGTTTGAGACGGAGAGCTTTTATACAAGACAACAATTCGCGTATCACGCAAGCTCAATAGCTTATCCTATATCTGGCTCTCTTCGGAATGGCAATAAAACTTAAATTTTGTCTCTATCAATACAGCTGTCGGAACGGAAATGTGCAGGACTACAGGTTCTTTAGCGTGTACCTTGCTCTAAGTAGACGAGCGGACTCGTACGTATTTCACCACCTTCGCGATGCGGCAAACGTAGGCGCGAAATTCGAGCACGAGACCTCGCGTTCACCAGCAAAAAAATTCCTCACCTACTATGTCACCGCGGCCGGTCACAGGCCGACAGACCTCGGCCGCCTTATATCAGGGCGTAATAGCGTCACGCGGGCCGCCGCAGGACGAGGCAGAGAGCGCAAATGCTACTAGACGACGGAAAGGCCGCGGCGTTGTTCCACGCCACACTGGAGTCCCGGAAGGCCCCGATTCCCCGAAGGGAGCATGGAGAAACGCATTCGTGATTCGACGCGACGACTGCCGCTGGCTTGTTCCCCGAGATCCTGTCCCTTTCAGGCCACCGGCACTCCTTATGTCTTCACTTTTATTTCTTCTCGTGTTTCGTTGTCGCGACTGCTGGGACGGGGTCGACGAAGCGCGTAAACACGTCGGCCGCCGTAACAGACCACCGTGCGGAGGAAGGCCTAGGAGGCAACATTGACTCTTCGTCGGGCGGAGAAGAGAGAGAGCTGATGGAGATAGGAAGAGAGACGCGCGTGATTTCCGATGCGTTAGCTTCCATGCATTGCCTTATTTGCTACGCTGTACCATGGCCAGCTCTTGTTGTTTGGTATCAGACATTCGCGTGCACAAAATTCGACGTTTGGCGAGAGCGCCTGTAGAAATTCCGGGAGAGATAGCAATAAGAAAGAGGAGATATTAATTAGGAAAGTCTGGTTTTGGCTAATACATATCCGGCCCACTACATCGAAGGTCAACATCACCTTCTTCGAATAGCACGTTGTAA